>NC_060121.1:305983385-306160885 GCF_021461395.2 Schistocerca americana
TTCTATTACACGTACTGGGTTCTGCATTCATAGTTGCCCAACATAAGCACTTAATAATGCTGACACCTGAAATCGTATGCCAGTGTGTGAGATATGAATAGACATGGACTGGTATGGTGTGCTGTCCAGCAGTTTAATTGTACTTCTGCCAAAGTAAGGACAAGCAATAAATCCATATATAGAGACACCCTGACAAATTTCAAGTGGTATAGTTTAATGTTGAGCATCATCCCACTTAGAGACCAACTTCTTGATATGATGTACATTTCCAACATCCTTCTACCATGTTACAAGTTAGTGCAGTCATTTATCTCTTATAGTTCTTGCCCAATTTCATGGTACTGTGTTCCAACTAGGCAAACCACAAACTAATACAACTGCTGTTTTGAGGGTATGCTGCATCAAGGACATCACCACAGAACATGCAACATCTTTTTTCAATGTATGTGATAAAATTGGGTTGTGTACTAAAAAATAAACCTCCACTGTGAAGTGCTGGAACAGGTAGTACTGTCTGTTTTCTACAATTTTCTTTTAATACACTCGTGTTCATGGTCAAAAAAGAGAACATGGCACTATTAGAAGTGGTACTGAGAACAGTTCCATGTTTCATAAAAGCAGAAAATAAATTTTCGCTGAATTGAGAAGTTACTGTCAGTTTCAGAGCCACATATCCATGTCCACTGTATGTCGTGATTCAAGTCACCTGGCAGAAATTGATGGAGAATGTTGTCAAACACCTGCATATATATACAATAAAAATCAAAAATCTCGTCCAAATGTGCTATATGAGATGAAACTGAATTTTTCATCAGTAAATGAAGGAAACCATTCTGCCACAATAATGCATGAAGGGCGGAGAGCAGCAAGTTGTCGTAACACAGTCTATGATGGTTGAATCCTATGAGCTATCTGTTTGCAGTATGATGTGCAAGTGTGTGGTTCAACTAAATATTTCTCACATCACATTGACCTTGCCTTTCAAGCAACATTCAAACTGCACGCCATTCTCCTGACCTTACACTACCCCATTTCTCATGAAAGTATTTTCTAGATCGAGTATATCTAAAACTGGAATCATAAATTTTGGAGCACACATGCAATTTCTGTAGGTGCATTATTCATGAAGTAGCCTAATTGAAACATCTTCTATTCCAGTGTTAATATTTTCATTCCAGTGACTAATAAAATAATCAGGGCAGTACTGTTTGAAAATGAATGAATGGGATGCTCATATCACTGAAATTGTCTGATACGATGAGCTGAAATTCTAGAATATAAAAGATATAGCTTATAGTATTTAATATGAGCTTGTTCATTTGCTCCTTATGTTTTCTTAGTCTTATTACTCCACAAGACCATGGATTATATGTGATGAAGATTTTGGCCACATTTTGCCCATTGTCTCTACTGTTACCTGTTTGTGACATTTATGTAATGCAGTCAGAATGATAGTATCTGCTGTTAGGATGCTCTTGTATGTGCAGTCTCTGAATCATCTACAACATGTACTCCATTTTATTGTGTTAAATAGTTTCAGTATTGTTTACAATGGGAGAAATGAGGAATATCAAATATTAACCACTTTCACAAAACTTTATGTAATGGTGTGCAGTCTACAACATGATAATTAATTTTTTATAAATAATTTATATCTACTTGACATCACCATTTTTCTCGAAAGAGTCACGATGTATAGAGCTTGGTTTGACTAATCAGTGATACAAAAAGTATAAATCCATTCATAATGTTCCAGTTTTGAAAAGAGAAAAATTAATTCCTAATGTCTGTTGTGTATATAAGTGTTCAAACAGAAAGGGCAGCATTTACACACCTCTTTAAATGCAACTTATCTCTCATATGAGATGTATACTAAAATTTTCAGAATTTGCAAAAAAGTTGATGAAATTAAAGATAAACTATATTATTAATTATAAAAAATGCAGCTGATAATTCTGTACCCTATAGATAAGAAAAATACCAAGAGAAAATCTGTTTAAAACTATAATACTAATTACTTTTTATTTATATATTTCCTTGCTTAGTTACAGTGTTTCACAGATAGGTTACATACACACTAATGTAAAAAATTTGTTCCAGTGGTATCTAATGACACCCTGTATGGCTCTGATCCAAAATTTATAGCAGAAATCAATAAGACCTGCTCAGCTCTCATAGATGAAATTCTTAATCACCTGAAATTTCTTGGTGCCAATGAGCAGTACAAAAAACAGGTAAATATATTTGGAATAACGTATAAAACAACTATAATCTCAAATGTTGATGATGAAAGTGCTCTCTGACACACGTTTATTGCAATAACTGGCATTGTGAATTGTGGTATTGCTGTATATTCTAATACTGTGTGGCTTGATGGCTTAGTGGGTAAGAAGCAGAATATTAATCCAAAAGTAGTTGGTTCAAACATATTTTTCCATTTCACTTTTTTTCACATATGCAATGATTTTTTGCTGCGAAAAATGCCAAGTTGAACTTTGGCTCATGGTCCATGGTAAACAGTGTGTTCCCGTTTTACTGAATGGAATTGTCACTCCATAGGTATGAAGAAATCATGGGCATACTACTTCAAATTGATCCATGCCTAGTAGAGCACTGCAATATTCAAAAAACCTTTACATTGAGGATAACTTTACTTACTGGTCACAGTTTGTGACTGCCTTATTCCCTCATCAAATTGTTATTGATTTTGAAGCAAAAATTTAACTTCAGGTAGCTACAGATTTTTGCAACTAGATGCTAAGCAGTGCTGATGATGTCCTCACTGAAAGTAAGCATATTAATTTACCCAAAGTGACTTTTGAAACCAATAATCACTATAACTACTTTAATGCGAAAATGTTTATGTCATTATGTTGCTGTTTTTGTTGTTAAGCCAAAGTTATGACATATCTATACAGTGGCACGTGATCTGCATGAATATAGTCTGGATTCGTAGTCACAGCTTTCGTCCAGTATATAGCAATACTAGAATCTGACAGTTTGTCGAGATTGTTAGCACATTTTCTAGTGGTATATTATGTTTTATTTCTTGCTTTAGAAAAGAATAGTATAATAGATGTGTATTTGACATCTGTCTGGTAATGTTGACACTTTGCAGAGATACTTAAATTTCTGTTCCAGTCTTCCTTGGCTCTCGATTTATTCACAAGAATTATTATTAGAGGAAATTTATCAGAGCCCAGCATCACAGCATTGGCATTGAACCTTTGGAATCTAGCTCACAGGCATGGTCAAGCAGATGTTAAATTGGCAGTAAGTTCTTATCTCAGTGAAATATAATTTCTGCATTCAAGAAACTTAAAGAGGTGTTCTTAACATTGCCTGTAATACTTCCGTGTTTATTTGCTTTTCAGGCCAGGACCATAGAATACATCAAAAGAAAGTCACAGCAAGCTGAAGGAAATGCCTATTCTGAGCTCATGACAAAATTACCTATGAAAGTATAGAATGTAAAAAGATCTGCAACCCTTAAAAAACTTTTCTCCTGTCTTCTTGCTTACAAAGACTGCATGTTATGGAACTGCTGTGATAAATGTATAAGCTGCCGAATCAATGTATATTTAAATATAAATGTATTTCTCAGAATGTAATATCATTATTTGTAATACTGTTATTTGTTTGGATATTAAAACTGGAAAAAAGATAACTTGTTTTGCCTTTCTTCTCACTTTACTGATGTGAGTTTGGCCTCACTGTATTAATCAAAAGAAAACAAGTAACACATGTATTCATCCATTATGCATATGGACAACCTATTGCCAGAAGAGAACTGCTGAAAAATTAATATCTGTATCACGAACTGTCAAAAATGCACTTAATTTTCAACCTGGTCATCTTTTGTCACTGAACAAGTCCAGAATTATTTAATTTTTGTTACACTACATTGATCTGTTTGCTAGAAAACTATAGTAGGTTGTTTTCCCTCAAGAAACCAATTACACCTGATACACTAAATGTATAGCACAGCCTTTACTAGAGTGAATTTAGGAAACAAATAAACATGTAAAAATATAATGTGATAGATAACTAAAAAACCTGCAACTATTCCACATCTAGTTAGAACTCTACGAACCTAATGGCTGTTCTAGCATGTGCATCGAGTCTTTCCATAAGTAATGGAAATTTTCACTGTATGATTTTGGGGACTGTTCTGCTCTACTGGAATGCCTACATCACTGGTTGTCTCTTCAAGTTTGAAGACTGGGTTGGCTTCCTGGAGGATACCAGCGGCTGTGAAATGGGAAATTCCCCTGAGTGACACACAGAGTAAGCTTCTGCAGTTCACGTTGTAATCTACTTGCTCCTTCCTACTTGCAGCTGTTATCCACATTAGTCTTTTATGAAGAGTTGAGAGGAACGAAGATTACAATAAACTTTCTAGTTTACTTATCTTTTCACATAGAGTTGGCTCCAGTGCTTCTTGTCCAGGGGTCTGATTCTAGAAGCTGAAATTCTCACATTTTAGGTCCTCGTGGTTTGAACATTGTTGTTGCAGAATTTTTGTTGTTACATTAATATATTTTGTCACATTTAAGTATATCATACATTCTTTTGATTTTTCACATTAACAAAGCTGTACAATTTTTCTTGACAAATGAATTTCTATTAGTTTCAATTATTATTTCATACATGAATACAGAAATAAACATAATAAACAGTACTAGATAGTGTAATTAATAATAGAAATTTTAAGTGTGCCAAATAATTTGTAATTTCAAATGTTTCTAAAAAAAATTATTTTAACTGTACATTCAGAACTAGTTATTGTTCATAACACCCAAAATAAAGTAATTCCCCTTCATGAATTTTAGCTTGAAAAATAACATACTGTGTATAAAATTATATGAAAGTTTTCAGAAAAGCAGTTGAGATAATATTGATGTTGTGGCGTAACAAGACAGCTACGCCACACTGAAGTAGCCGAAAGGCACGCGTAATCTCACGTAGGCTAGATAGAAGTCTGAAACAGGATACGTAATGAAGGGTAGCAAGAAAAGTACGTAGCTGCTTTAATACTTAACTTTTAATCCTTCATGTGAATACAGCATTCCTTGATGATACAAGTGAGACTCTATCTTAATATGGTTAATGGCGCCTTGCTAGGTCGTAGCCATGGACTTAGCTGAAGGCTATTCTAACGGTCTCTCGGCAAATGAGAGAAAGGCTTCGTCAGTGTAGTCGCTAGCAAAGTCGTCGTACAACTGGGGCGAGTGCTATTCTGTATCTCGAGACCTGCCTTGTGGTGGCGCTCGGTCTGCGATCACACAGTGGCGACACACGGGTCCGACATGTACTAAATGGGCCGCGGCCGATTTAAGCTACCACCTAGCAAGTGTGGTGTCTGGCGGTGACACCACAATTGACCTGTCCAAAATTTGAAAAATAATACTGGTATCGACAAATATTGTTGAGGAAAAGTAGCGCTAGAGGAGGATGACCCATTACAACGTCCACTGGCACATGTGGTCCTGGAGCTGCAGGAGCCTGTGGAGATGGCTCAGTCCTGCTGGCAGATTTTGTTTTAACAGTATATGGCACCATTATGTTACCTTCTACCTTCTATGATGATTCCTCAGACACCAGTCCCCCTAAATTCCGATGACTTAAGTCTACTCTTGAACTTCCTGGATTTTGATGGTATATAATCATTCTGATTGCAGATCTCTTGTTTAACAATCTGGCAACTACATTCCATACTTCTGTTTTTATCACTATTTCTTCCATGTTAGTATTAGGTGTTATTGCATTTGTATTTGTATCCTAATTACAGTTCGGACTCTGCAGCATAATGTGATCTATGGTTCCCTCATGACCACAATGACAAATGTTTGTTTGCGATTTTGAATTATTCTTAAGTGATTGGGATATGGGCCATGCCCTGTTAAAAAGTGCGTCTCTTACCAGGGCTGATGTGTTTCAGTTGTAGTCTATCCTTCACGTTTGGAAGTGTTCCGTGAACTCTACACCTCACAATGAGTTCCATTCACATTGCCACTTCTGCATCTTCCAGTTCCACAAGCCTGGTGCCCACTCCACTTCCAGTCATACAAAAGATCTTCTCCAGTTTTCCCACTTTCAACCCATTCCTGTTGACTGCACAGTATATGGGATAGTTATGTACACAGGCTTAATTCCCTTTATAACCAACAGGCGTCATACTGAAGGCACCAGTCAGCCAAAGAAGACTTGTCTTGTCTTAGGATGCTTCTGTAACATTGGTAACACAGCTGCTGTGTGCATACATTTAAAGCAAAGCCTACTATTGCCGAGAAAATTGCACTATGGTAGGTTCTCACAGCAAGCAATGGAAGTTCGTAATGAGCTGTGCTCATAAGCACTAGTTTGCGCACAATGTGTTGTACTCTTTGTGTGACCTTTGTTAGACACACCATAAAACTTTTTTCATCCAGTAGCACTCTCAGATATCCAGTTGTGTCACTACAGCAAATTGAAATGCCCTCCAATCTTATTGTGGGATTTCTAATAGATGACAGATTTTCCTACAGTAGTCCGTATGTTGTGTTATGGTCAGTGATAGTCTGTTTATTGATAGCACACCATGCCTGCATCTCAGAGAGTATACAATTTGCTGTCTTCTCAAGTTTCGCCATAGAACTTTCAGATGCTACTGCTAAATCGTTATCTCCATATGCCACCATATCATCTACGTCTTCATCATTTTTGAGTTGTTGCAGGAGAGGCTCAATTGTTAAAATCCCAAAATATGGAGCCACAAACCAACCCCCTTTTTGTAATTTTCTTCAATATGTTGGTCTACCCTGGAGTCCTTTGGCAAAAGCATGTGGGAGGACACACAGGCCAACGGAAGTTCTTATATGTACGGCAGGTTTGTGCAAGGAATGGAAGGAGATTTTTTGTGTGTGTGTGTGCGTGTGTGTGTGTGTGTGAAAACAAAGGCTGCCACAACAGCAAACAGAAAGATCTCCTTTTCTGGATCTTAGTAGAAAAGATGTTGGCCTATTGCTGATTAAAGATGTGCAGTCATTATATTACTGTCACTTTTCTTCATTTTTTTCTCTTTTCTTATTTTTAGATGTAACCTTTCAGTTTCATGTATTGAGCAGTTAATTTATTTCAAATCCTTTTGTTGTGTGCCAGCAATTACCAACTTTCTCAGTTTTCTACTTCTTTAGGCCTACCTCCTTACAAGACTGCATTCTTAGTTGTCCTATACCTTCCTGCTGTGTATGTTGTTATTTGAAATATTGCGACTTCTACATGCTCTTTAATCTCAATGTCATTCAGCAGCTGTTTACAATAATATTTGAATACATCAACTTGCGTCCTAAATCTGCTTTTTATGTTAACAGTTTTCTTATATTCCCACTCCCACCTCACATTTCTCTCATACATGTTGTCCTGCTCAGCTGTGTCTTTATCTCCAATTCTTTTGACTGGAGACATTGTCTGTATTTGTCAAATCACCACTTTTCAATATTACATTGTGTAAATGATCATGTTATCAAAGTTGTGAGAGCTTTTTACTGTTCTAGTTCTTAAATTAATTGTGTGAAACATGTACTTCATCATTTCTCAGATGTATGCTAACTGACACCTATATTCTTATGAATTCTAATTTTTGGATGTTATGTTACAGCAGTGTACTGTTCACTGATGTCAAATAATAATAATAATAATAATTATTATTATTATTATTATTATTATTATTATTTCTTTACTTTCTCAGACGTTAAGTCTGGTTAAAAATGGAAAGTGACGCGGACCTTGATCAAGCGTCACTTCCTTTTAACTGTACGGTATATGTTATATTGCATTTAGGAACTTTCGGGTAATTGAACATGTATCAATAATTACAGATTTCTGTAGTTGTATACATAAGTTTGGATGTAGCTGTATTGCATTGATGTACTGGTGGATATTGTGTGGTATGACTCCTGTAGTTGATAGTATAATTGGTATAATGTCAACTTTATCCTGATGCCACATGTCCTTGACTTCCTCAGCCAGTTGGATGTATTTTTCAATTTTTTCTCCTGTTTTCTTTTGTATATTTGTTGTATTAGGTATGGATATTTTGATTAGTTGTGTTAATTTCTTCTTTTTATTGGTGAGTATGATGTCAGGTTTGTTATGTGGTGGTGTTTTATCTGTTATAATGGTTCTGTTCCAGTATAATTTGTATTCATCATTCTCCAGTACATTTTGTGGTGCATACTTGTATGTGGGAACGTGTTGTTCTATAAGTTTATGTTGTAAGGCAAGCTGTTGATGTATTATTTTTGCTACATTGTCATGTCTTCTGGGGTATTCTGTATTTGCTAGTATTGTACATCCGCTTGTGATGTGATCTACTGTTTCTATTTGTTGTTTGCAAAGTCTGCATTTATCTGTTGTGGTATTGGGATCTTTAATAATATGCTTGCTGTAATATCTGGTGTTCATTGTTTGATCCTGTATTGCAATCATGAATTATTATTATTATTATTATTATTATTATTATTACAGGAAAAGATTGTATGTATTTATGGTAATTGCACAAGTAACCGCGATTCACAAGAAAGGTGATAAATCTAAAATTGAAAACTACCGCCCCATCCCAATCTTACCTGCATTTTCTAAGGTAGTTGAGAAAGTTATTTATACTAGACTAATGACATTCCTGAGTCCACACAATTTAATATTTGAAAATCAGAATGGCTTTATGAAAAACAAGTCAACATCAGTAGCAGCAGCACAATTAATAGACAAAATAATAACAGCCATAGAGAACAAGGAGTATGTAACTGAAGTGTTCCTTGATCTAGAAAAAGCTTTTGATTGTGTCAACATCACCATATTACTTGACAAGCTGTGGAACCTGGGTATCAGAGGAACTGGCTATGAGCTAATTAAATCGTATATGAGCAATAGAAAACAATTTGTCTTGCTTAAAGCAAACAATGGGTCTTACAAATCTAAAATTACTGATATCAGATATGGAGTGCCTCAAGGTTCTGTCTTGGGTCTTGGGACCCCTTCTTTTCTTGATTTATGTTAATGATATACAGTATTGTTCTCCTAACTGTACAAAAATATTGTATGCAGATGACACATCAATAGTGTGTAAACACAAAGACTATGAGAGTCTGGAGGTACAGTGCAACAGTGTAACTAATGAAATAGTCAAGTATTTTAATGAAAGCCATCTAAATGTAAGTGCTTCAAAGACTGCAATGATGGAATTTAACACAAGGAAATAAATAGAATTTGACATGAAAAAAATTATCCACAGGAAATGACATTGTAAAAAAGGAAAAATGGACAAAGTTCTTGGGAATTACAATCCAGGACAGCTTCAAATGGGACATGCATATTGATTCCTTAGCATATAAGCTGTCGAAGAATGTGTTTGCTATAAATACGATTAGCAAATATTGTAAGGACATGTGTGTACTAAAAACTGCTTATCATGCCCTATTCTCATCAAACTTAAACTATGCTGTAGAAATATAGGGTGCAACAACACAAGCCAACCTAAGTACATTATTAATACCACAGAAAAAAGTTATCAGAATTATTTGTGGTGCCAAACCTTGAGAATCATGTCGGAATCTGTTCCCAAAATTAGGTGTGCTTACCATTATAGGTGTATACATATTGAAAGTTATATTGCTTGTGAAAACAATAAATCCAAATTTCAACTGTGACCTGCACCAGTATGATACAAGGCAAAAGTTCAGATACCATGTAAATAGCCACAGAACAGCTTTATATGAAAAAAATGCACTTAATGCTGGGCTGAAGCTAGCCAATGCCCTACCAAAAAGTCTCACAACCCTTCCTACTAACAAATTAAAAGATCAGCTAAAAAGAATTCTAATTGAAAACTCTTTTTATTCCCTAGACAAGTATTATATCTGTATGAAAACTGCTTCATAAGTATGTCAAGCTCATAGTTTTAAGTACCCTACAACTAATATAATGTTGATAAAAACAATATTTGTAATATCGTGATTGTATACTACCAAATGTAAAATCCACCAAAATTTAAAATTTATTAATACAAACAAATCTTTAGTTTGTAATTTATAAACTGACGTATTCAGAAGAATAATCTGTATGATGTCCTGAAACTGTATTATTTCTAGGGATTGTATTTGATTATTCGATGTTGAATAAATATTATTATTATTACTATTATTATTAAAATCAAACAGATTTTTGGCATGTTAAAAGTGGAGGTTATATTATTTTAGGAGCAAGAGGGGACTAAAGGAGACAGGCAGTAACAAACTGACCCCTCCTCCCACACAGAACTGAACCCTGTATCTGCACCGGACCCAAGTAGTCAAGTTTAGCAACTGTGTCATATTCTGTTTGAAAGATAGTTAAATCTGACTAACTGCTTTCACCCATACTTAAGTTGTTGAGTAATCTCCTTAATTTGCTAAAACTGTGCTCACAGGATTCTAAAGTCACTTGCACTGTCATAAATATCCTCAAAGCTATTTTGATGTTTGGATAGGCATCTCTTATCCCATACTTTTGGGGGGGGGGGGGGGGGGAACTACTTCAGAATATCCGAACTGGAAGCTGCGTCAGTGATCTTCTTCAGCTTTTTCACGTGGAACTTGAAAACCTAATACTCTTTTTCTTTTTTTTTTGCTACCACCATAGTTGCATCTTGCACGTCCTCAGTGCTTTTGCACTCGCTCGTCGACCGTGGCAATCCTACTACAAGAATTTCATTGTGGAACATGCGAAAGCAGTGTAGAAGGCAGTTACTTTAAGTTGGTTGATCCCCAGTTGGTAGAAGTCAGTAAAAGAGGGAAGGCTTCAGCCAGAAGTCATTTCTTTTTGACTGTAGTCAACATTAGTTAGCTGAGTGTACTGTGTGGGGCAGATTACTTGTTGTACTTCATTGTATTTTGTACAGTTTCTTTTCCTTGTAATAAGTGTATGTAATTGCTGCTGTTAGGATATTTATTAAACCTGTCAATACATAAGATGACTTCAGTTTCATTTACGAATAACATTTAAGCGATTTTTTACTTCTGTGTGTACTTCTCAAACATTAACATTTTTTCACTTCTGTGTCTAAATTCTGCTTCTGCGGAAGCATGAAGCAGTTAACGGAGCCAGCACTGCGTGGGCGAGACATTGTCTCCAACCCCCTCCCCCCGTACAGATCCTCACTCTAGGGTGTTCTATGTTGGGGCCAGGCTTGCTTCTTCCACTTCCCCCTCCCCCTTCTGAAATCGGCCAACTTACAGTTACCACAGTGAACCAAGCACTCTGTTGCTACATTAATCATGTTACCAGTGCATATTACTAAATGCCTAGAACAGCCATCTATATAAAAGCTACCAGGGGCAACAAAAATTTGATTTTCAATATTTCATATGACTATTGGACATGTTTAAAAATTGAAAATACTGTCTTAATCTACTCACTAAGAAGTACACCCATACATTAAAGGTTTAATACAATAAGTCAAGTCAGAAACTGTGTACATTGTATGTCTTGAGCCAACGTAACTCACAGTGTGCAAATTACCCAGGCTATTTGAAAATGAGAGCAGTTGGCCATTTTCAGCATACTTTTCACACACATAAAATTTCAAACGTTTTCTAATTTTTTTTTTTCTGGCTTACAGCCCCCCTCCCCCCTCATCCAGTAAAATGTCACCATTAGGCACAACATTTTAATTTATTACTTCTTTACTACTACCTGTACCTCTACTCACAACACATTTTACAGACAGTAATCACGTTCACCACCTAATGTACCTGCAAAATTATATCATTGTAGAGCATACATTCATGAGGTATGACGTCATCAACTTCGAGATGTGTCAAAAACTAGCTTTTCTTTAAGGGGCTCCGGAACGCCCTATACTTGCAATGTTAAAATAACGCTTATAAATTACATCTTTCCTCACAAAGTATTTGAGGTAGGAAGTTGAACTTTTTACAGATTATTTATTGGAATATGGGCTACAACTTAACACAGGGATTTTACAAAATTTTAGTTCAGTTATTAAAGATGATTTTTTTTTCAATTGTAATGAAAATTCACAACATTTTTGCAATTTTTTATTTATATATTCAAAAATATACAGTTTTTTGGAAAAAGGCTGTGTTAAATTATGCAGAAGGTACTGTGTAACATTTACTGAAAGTTTGAAACAAATATGTTTGGAAGATCCTTAGAAAACATGTAATTAGTATGAGAAAATAAAAGTTTTGGGAATCGAGCGTCAAAGATTGGATTAACTTTTTAGTGCATTCCAGGTCCATAGGATGGATATCTTCATCCTCCGCAAACTCCTCCTCCAGCTTCCTCTTGTTCCTCCTCCTGTTTACTCTTGCTTGTATTTCTAGACTCTTTACAGCCTTGTCTGCAGCCCGAAGGCGTTCCTTATCTAAAGCAAGCATCGCTCGTACCATGTTAGAACCTATCTTCATTCCCATATTTCTAAATACCTTGCACCTTACTGTTCCAAAAGGTGGTCACGTATGAACACTTATCACATTTCAGTTGTATTTCACTAGCAAGTCCTACGTGCTTTATTATGGAGAGTTCCAGACCAACTTCACTACAATGAATACATCTTACACAGTTTGAAAACATTCCTTTGAGAACCGACATATGAAATATTTCATTCACATCCGATTCGCCCATAAAACATTCATAGTTTCCACTCATTGAACCAAGCTTCTTCTGTGAAGTATTTTCTTTCCCAGTTTGAGTGCTATGGGCAGGTGTACTTGAGAGGTTCGGTTCACTCACTTGGTTATCGTCTTTATTGTTTACAGTAATAACACATACCTTTGGCTTTCCAACATTTCTCCTTTTCTTAAAAGCCTTCAGAGGATTTCTAATAACTTTACTTTTACTCATTATTATACTTCAACAAAACAGAGACTCAATAAACAGAATTAATTACGAATATTTTCGAGATAGCGACAGAGTAAATAAACATGAAACAATCGACAATCACACCAGCGATATATATTGAACCATCAGAGGTTAGCTACAACACATACTTTATCTCACATCACTACCTGATGAACACGGACGTTAATAATAACACCATTTGACAGCAGTTTAACAGCGCCACAGTGGGTCACGCCCATGTAGAACACATTTCAAAAAAAATTAAAAATAGTTGTAGTCTTCGGAATTGAATAAATTATATATATATTAAAAGGTAATAGTCTGCAGATTCAGAAAACGTAAAAAACTAAAAATTGAACTTTTCATGATTTTGAGCCTTTCCGGAGCCCCTTAACGAACGGGGTTTGGAGGGATTACTGGTAGATGTCTCTTGGGCTGTCGTCATTTCTGTATGATGCTGCTTGGTCGAAATGACACTAAGAGGTGGATCTCCTCACAATGGATCTGTTGGAACGATTGTACGTAATAAAAAAGAAAAATCTGTGACAACTGCGTGGGTTGATGAATGCAAGATGACCGGAAAGCAACTTGTACGCATACAGGCTGGTGCACACTAGGGAAATGAACTACAGCCAATGACTTCGAGAACTGATGTACTTTCGCCAGTTAATTCTTAAACCGCCTTTCTATCTTTTTACCCGATATGTTTTTAGGCCTCCTACGCACTGTGTCCTTGGCGGAGACCCATATCGCCACGTATGGCAATTTGTGCACAGCAGACATCTCACACTATGGAATAGTGTACGCTATGTAGAGTCTACACTATGTTCCGTGGTTTCATTCAGTGATGGGAATTTATCACCTCAACAGTGAGAATATGCCTCGTAGCCAACTTGAGAACAACACTACATCAAAGAAAGCAATAAAAGATGTCGGCACGGCATAATAGAGCGACTTCCTTCCCCCGTCTTCGCTTAATCTGATCGGACATCTGTAAGGAAAACTGTATGCGAAAAACTACGATTTGCTTTAAAAGTTTCGAAGTGACAAACCCTAAAATTGCTCATAATGTAGCATAACATAAAACTTTAAGGTGATGTAGAACTCATTAGGGTTCTTTAAGACAGCGAGAGTCATGTATCCTTTTAATATTTTTTTTATTTATTTTGTGAGAAAAGCGTAGACAAATATTTATTGATATGAACTTTACCCTGCACTAAAACATTTTTTTAGTTCAGTATTCTTGTATTAAAAACTAATATTCGTAGTTCGGCAGCGGAACACAAAACAAATGTAACTTATACAAAAGCACAATATGCATATCGATCGACCAACCAGAGATACGAAATATAGTTCCTGAATAACATCACGAATTGGCAAAGCCGCAGATATGTCAACATTCGTAATTCAGGATCAAATATAAGCAGATACTTGAAGTAGAAGATTTCTGGGATTGCTTACAGTAATGATTAGAACGTCATCCGCGGGAGTGATATTGTGGACGATGTTCCTGGTACGTAAAACAGTATATAACAACCTGTACTTAGAGCTTACTTGAGAGTATACTGCAACTAATATTTACAATTTGCAGTTACTGGAAATACAGTTTAGCAGAAGACCGTCATTGCACATAACAAAATAAGCTATGTGGACATTTATGTGAAAATTGTGTCGGTACAGTGTGAACAATACGGTTATGCGCTGGAGTGTAGTACTGTGCAAGATTTGGTTACAAGAAAAGTGAATCCTTGACATGCCAAATTTCGCTGTTTTCGTTGACGCTAGAGTCTTTCAATAACACATGTTAGCTCGCGGGGAATAGAGGAAAACGTTTGGAGCTTCGTAGAGAGAAGAAGCAGGAAACACAATAACCGTGTAGACGCTGTTATTAAGCACAGAAAAAGTACAATCAAGTTCGCACATTTTTCTCTTTGTTAACAATCCCAATGTAGCACACTTTTATTGATTTCACAACAAGTTGCAACTTCCATATTTCGTAGGAAAATTTAAATTCATTTCGTTGACTGGTATAGATACTTTTACCATATTGTCGTTTAATTTTTCAGGCTACTTTTACCACCATACCAGGGAGTGATCATGACAGAACATTATTTGAATCATTAATGAGAAATCCTCCCTGCAGAACATGCAATGTACCGTACTGCAAGCGATGTGTCACCACCAGCACTTAACATAATCCGCTTTCGAAAGTGGAAGTGCTATGCTTTTAGACCACGAAATTCGCAGTAAAATTGTATTTCCACGCGTATCATCAACAAACACTCGCGTTAGAGTAGCTGACAGTGAACAATAAAGAGCTTTCTAGCAACAATTGTAACGTGAAAAATTTAGAGACAGGAAATCAAGATGCTGAGGATACATAAAAAGAAGTATCTGGAAACAAAGCGTGAATACGCTAAATGTGATGTTGCAGAGAATGAAGAAAGAAAAATGATGTCCGATCAAATTTCAGAATCTACAGGAGTAAATAGGCCTAAGTTTGGCGAAATGAAAATCTAACATTAATGATCTCTTGGATTTTGAGAGATTTTACGAAGAAACAGCATGCGGGTACTGTCAAACGGCAGTTCCCAATGAGATGAGAGAAATAATTCTAAATAAAGACTGTGCAGAATCTTCACTAGGACACCTTTATAGAAAACCGTCTCCCGAGAACTCGATTTCAAGGTACGAACGTATGACTGTACTGACCAACCTCTATATTAAAATGAATTCAACTAATGTTTACAGTGGACATCTATTATAAGGCACGCACAGGGCTGCATTGACAGTTGTACCGGGCCTAGCGCGCCTAATACATTGATGGGCACTCGTATTTTCGTCGGTATGCATGAAGAAAAAGTAATTTGAAAACATGGAAGTGCAAGCCAGCAGCACCGTTGCTAGTGTAGCATTTGGTTCAATGTTGATTTCATTTGGTGAACGACTGACAATGTCGCAACCGATACATAACTGTTTGTCCAATATGACGAACAATGCGAAGAAGCAAGTGTAACGAACTACTGAAAGAAAAAAACGAAGGGTGCCGTTCAGGGTAAAAGATTTGGCGAATATTTTTCTAAGCTTGAAAATGCAAATTTGAACTGTCCAGTCGGTAGTAGTAACATTAACATCATGGTGAAATTTTAACGCCATTTCATGAAAGGACTAAACTTTTTGAAGGACCGTCCGTGGGCTACGCTTGTTCGCAGTATAAAGCAGCTATTAACATAACGACGTTATTCATTTTGTTTGTCTGAAGACAATATCGTTGTTGCATGAGACATCGTCCTGTACATGTTATTTGTTGACGTTGATGTTGAAGAGGCTTTAAAGACTGGGGAGGGGAGGACTTTTTTTTTTGACGTGGCGCTAACATTTGGAAGCGAGGAAGTACCGGTGACAAGAAAAGTCGTGTAAAGTGTCATGAAAGCAGGAAACAAATTAGTGAAGGGAAGGGAGATGTAAAAAATTCTATGCATCAGCAGTGTAAGGTGTAATGTAGTCAATCTGGAAACAACTGCATCGAAAGGCAGAAATTTTATGAGATGTAGAATAGAAGGTATTCATACTGAAGTACTATATCAGTGTGGTTTCTGTCACACAATGAGGTAGGGAAATTGGAAGAAGATAAATAATGCACACACATGATGTAGGAGGAAAACTTGTGGCGAAGAAAGTTGCTGTTATCTTTCATCTGTCACAATGAACTATAATGGGAGAAGATAAACCTGCTTAGAATCACTCGAATATTGCGCAGAGTGACGCGCGTCTCGAGTTGAGCACGAAAGTCGATAACGTTAGCAGCCACCCATATAAGCCGCGAACTGACACTACACTAGCTTCTCTCATGTGTGAGTGGACTCGAGGAAATTACGACGGAAGAAGCACATGGTCGTACGCAGCTTTTGACCCGGATGGAGGGAGGGGCAAATAAAAAATTTCTTAAGCCAGGTCCCTCGCGCTTGTTTTGTCCAACATGCTGCACGAAACATTAGATGTAGTGTGTAGGGGAAACAGCCGCAGGAGAACACCTTTGTAAGTAGTCAAACAAACATAAAAATGCGTTTATTTAATTTAAATTGTTTTATTACACATGTATTTTAAAAGTAATTTCCGAGAATCTTCAGCAAAACGGTATACAGTATGATGACCCTGTTATAAAATCGCCCATACTGTTTACACGTTTTTGTTTTATGTATACTGAGCATTCAAAGACCATTAAACATCTCTTCGATCAGTGTTGCTTTCAGGCATGTTTTTACTAGTCTGAGGGCTGTGGAATGAGGCATTGTCAGTAAAATTACTAGAGCTGTTGTCACCTTTCGATAAAAAAAATCGGCTTGCTAGATTAACTCTGTTCTCTAAAAAGTATCGAAGTCCCCCTGCTTATTTATCCAAAAAGTGCGCCACAGTTCGGCTTCTGATGTGATCCCTTCCAATTCATAAAATTTGGATTCTTCACCATACATTCTTTTAAATCTCGGAGCTGTAATTTTTATTATCTGCGCAGGGCATAACAATGAGAGGGCAAATGCTGGTGGTTGGTGTTTGCTGAATCTCGGCTCTAATGACGCTGATAACGAGTGGAAATAGAGCACATATAGCGAGCGACGGAAATACTCGCTTAACGAACCAGCCGGATGACTTGCCCTATATTGTTGGCGGCTTGCTGTCCTTGGAAAACGCACCTCTGAATTTAAGGCCGTAGCTATTTCATAAGCTAATTATAATAATTCCTTACTCCCTTCTTCGGCAGAACGCCTGTGTTCTGTAACTGTAGTTGTTATGGTTTATGTGTGTTCTGCACACTTAAAAGTCCAGCGTTTTGCGACATATTTTACTAGCTTCTAAGATAAGTCGTAGGGTCAGTATTACCTCACGTGTTCCGATATTTCTACGGAATCCAAACTAATCTTCCCAGAGGTCGGCTTCTACTAGTTTCTCCATTCGTCTGTAGAGAATTCGCGTTAGTATTTTGCAGCCGTGACTTATTAAACTGATAGTTCGGTAATTTTCACATCTGTCAACACCTGCTTTCTTTGGGATTGGAATTACTTGTCTATAATACATAAAGCCGATATGAATGTGGTTTGTCCAGCTGGTAAGCTGCTTTTCTTGTCCCAGAATTCTTATCCTGAGAAAGCTTTTCCTAACCTTCCACAATTGCGACAAAATGCTTCTTAAACACCGAAATACTTTCGTATTTATGAGACCACCCTGTTTCAGACAGCTGTGGTATTTTCAGTGAATATTTTTGAAACTGTTTCACTGAAAAAATTTACTGTATCGTTTTCAGTTTCAATGCAGTTGCGGATCTCATGAACCGCTGACTAGAAGGTTTAATTTGTGAGAGACGTAGTGAAAATAAAAGCTCTATTTATATGCTTTTGCCGCGCGGGATTAGCCGAGCGGTCCGCCGGCACGGTAACTCAGCGTGTTCGGTCTGGGGGGGGTTCCCTGCCCTCTGTACAAAATGAGATTAAAAATATAATAATAATAAAAATTAAAAAAACGGTCTAAGGCGCTGCAGTCATGGACTGTGCGGCTGGTCCCGGCGGAGGTTCGATTCCTCCCTTGGGTGTGGGTGTGTGTGTTTGTCCTTAGGATAATTTAGGTTAAGTAGTGTGTAAGCGTAGGGACTGATGACCTTAGCAGTTAAGTCCCATAAGATTTCGCACACATTTGAACATTTTTTTTATGTTTCTCTCAATATTTTTTGAACACCGCCATCTTTTCCCGCCATTGTAGCGCACCCGTCGAAGCCCTCTCACACGCACTTTTTAACATTTATATTTAATACATTAATGAATCCATTAAATTCATCAGCTATCATAGTAGCTCCTTTCCTAGTATATCAGCTGATTCATCAGACAAAATGCTATAGGCACTCATGGTTTTGACGTTATCGACCAATTTTTCTCTGATTAGTATTCCAAATATGTTTAAAATTTCATTTTGTATTTTTGGAGACGAAAATTGAACGTTTTCTTTGTAGGTGTTTGCTCAAAATTGCATCACCATAATCAATTTTTAGTTCAAATCTTGAAATATGCCGTCATCTTTTTCTTTTCTACTCACTGGCAAATGACCATTTCCGCAAGAAATAATTGTATTGACTACAGCTTGTAATGTGTTTCTGCTATCTTCAGTTGTTTTTGCGTGGTCTGTTTGCATAGCAACCTGTACGCTTGTGTTTGCGTTATCCCTCTCCCCCACCCCCCACAAAAAAAAGGGGGCAGGCGCACAAGGCTCGCAGTGGCATTGACTATTTACAGAAGCTTTGCAATAACTGTGTATATCTTATACATCTATAGTCTGCAAACCACTGTGACTTGTATGGCAGATGGTACGTCCCATTGTACCAGTTATTAGGGTTTCTTCCTGTTCCATTCAAGTCTGGAGCGTGGGAAGAATGATTGTTCGAATGCTTCTGTGCGTGCAGTAATTATTCTAATCTTATCTTCACGTTCCCCATGGGAGCGATAAGTAGGAGGTTGCAGTATATTCCTAGAGTAATCATTTAAAGTCGGTTCTTGAAACTTTGTTAACATACTTTCTTCGGATACTTTACGCCTGTTTTCAAAAGTCTTCCACTTCAGTTCCTTCAGTATCTCCTTTGTAGACTGATTGCACTTCCTCAGTATTCTACCAATGAACCGAAGTCTGCCACCCGCTTTACCCAGCCAACCGGAGTGGCCGTGCGGTTCTAGGCACTACAGTCTGGAACCGAGCGACCACTACGGTCGCAGGTTCGAATCCTGCCTCGGGCATGGATGTGTGTGCTGTCCTTAGGTTAGTTATGTTTAATTAGTTCTAAGTTCTAGGCGACTGATGACCTCAGAAGTTAAGTCGCATGGTGCTCAGAGCCATTTTAACCATTTTGCTTTACCCACGACTGAACCTATGTGATAATTCCATTTCATATCCCTACAAAGTCTTACACCCAGATGTACGTATGAGTTTGCCGATTCCAACAGTGACTCATTGATATTATGGTCATGGGGGGGAGGGGGGGGGGGGTACAATGTTTTCCGTTTTGTGAAGTGCAAAATTTTACATTTCTGAACATTTAAAGCAAGTTGTCAATATCTGCACCACATTTAAATCTTATCCAGACCTGAAAAAATTTATGCAGCTTCTTTCAGATAGTACTTCATTACAGATAACTGCATCATCTGCAAAAAGCATGATTTCACTATTAATATTGTCTGTAAGGTCATTAATATACAATGGCAAGGGTCTCAGCACGCTTCCCTGGAGCACACCTAAAGTTACTTCTACATCCGATGTTGATTCTCCATCCAAGATAACATGTTGCGCCCTCCCTACCAAAAAGTCCTCAGTGCAGTCACGAATTTCAATTGATATCCCATAAGATCGTACTTTTGACGACAAGTTTAGGTGTGGTACAGAGTTGAACGCTTTTCGGAAATCAAATACTTCATCTGCGTGGTTGTCTTGATCCAAAGCTTTCGGTTTCACATTATCAATGTTTTGAAAATCCATGCTGATCAGCTTGGAGGAGGTAATTCTGTTCAAGATACCTCTTTACGTTTGAGCTTACAATATGTCCCAAGATTCTACAACAAGTTGATGTCAAAGAATACGGAATGATAGTTTTGTGAATCATTTTTACTACCCTTCATTCTGACGGTTGTGACCTGTTTTTTTTCCAAGAACTAGGACCAGTTTTTTGTTCTAGGGATCTACGATAGATTATAGTTAGAAGAGGCGCTAACTCAGCCACAAATTCAGCATAGAATCTGACAGGGATTCCATCGGGCAGTGGAGCTTCGTCCAATTTTAATGATTGCACTTCTTTTTCAACACCACTGACAATAATACTTACTTCATTCATTTTTTCAGTGGTACGAGGATTAAATTGGCGCAGTGCTCCTGGGTTTACCTTTGTTAAAGGAACATTTGGTAATGGAGTTTAGCATTTGAGCTTTTGCGTTGCTACCCTCGATTTCAGTTCCTGTGTCATTCTCTAGAGACTGGACACTAACTTTGGTACCACTAACAGTTTTTACATACGATTAGAATTTCTTTGTGTTCTGTGAAAGATCACTTGACGATATTCTGCTATGGTAGTCACCAAAGGCATCATGCATCTCTTGACAGCCAAACGCATTTCATTCATCATTTTGCTCTCTATAGCCCTACGCTTTGTTTTACACCTATTATGCAGTAATCTCCATTTCTTTAGAAGTTTCTTTACAGTGACTGAAAACCACAGAGGTTTCCTCCCACTATGATCTGTTCTACCGGGTATATATACAGGGTGAGTCACTAACTGTTGCCACGTAGAATAACTCCGAATGTATGATAGTAGCTCAAAAATTTGTTGGATAAAAGTTGCATGGGACAATGGGGGCCATAATATAATGTTGGTTTTTTGTTGCTAGTTGGGGTCGCTTCAGAAATATGAAGGTCAACTTCGTTTTTTTTTTTTTTTTTTTAATGGGATGCTATAGTTTGGTACTTATTTTCTGATAACAGCTATCGAGATGAATCCAATGATGTGTAATAGTAAGTTCTTTGAAGGTCAAACAGGTGGCATGAACGTGCGTTTACAGAAGTTGTTCGAAGTGATGACCATTAGAATCAATGAAGTGCTGCAATCTTCTTATCATGGATTGAGTGGTATCCTTTATCACATCGGAACTTATCGAAGCACTGCTCTGACAATTCTTTCTCGCATATCTTCAGGTATAGTTGGAACGTCTTTATAAACAATGTCTTTTACGAATCCCCACAAGAAAAGATCTATAGGCATCGAGTCTGGCAAACACATCTACACGTCCAATCCAACGATTTGGGAATTGTCTCTGCAACTCATTTTTAGCCATCGGCGATAAATATGCTGAACACCCATCATGTTGATACCACATTCTGTTCCTTGTTCCTAAAGGTATTTCTTCCAATAACAGTCCTAATCTTTCTTGCAGGAATGTGGTGTACTTCCTACTATTAAGATTTCCTTCGATGAAATAGGGGCCTATAATTCTGTCCTACAGAATCCTACACCATACATTCACTGGCCATGGTTTCTGATGTGCAACTTGCCGCAGCCAGAATGGATTTTCAGTTGTCCAATAATGCATGTTATGAAAATTAACATTTCCATCGATCGTGAATTCAACCTCGTCAGTAAATAAAATCAAATTAATAAATGTGTCATCCCTCTGAATCTGAAGTCGAGTCCATCGGCAGAATTTAATTCTATGCATACAATCCGTGCCAGTTAATTCTTGGTGGGGACTGATATGGTAAGGATGATATTTATGGCTCATGCCAGATTCCCTTGTGATTTGATGCGAACTAACACAAGGATCTCGAACCACAGTGGCAAGAGTACCAATTTCCGTTTCCTCGTTAGTAACTTTCCTCTGCCGCGTATGTTTCCGATGCATTTAATATCCACTTGTTCTCAATTTATCATACACATATTAAAATGTATGACGTGTAGTGTGGGTACGTTGAGGATATCTTTCAGCGTCTCTGGCTCTCACTGAATTTCGTTGGCACTCTCTGTAAATGAGAAGCATATCGACTTGTTCTTCGAAGGAATACATCATTCACATTCGCTTGATTCGACGATACTAGTCTTATCGTTTCTATTTGTGTTGTATTGCGAAACCGTCTAATGGTGTTTACATGTCAATGGCATGTTAAATGGATATGCCGTAGCCAGCGAATATTTATTATTTGCACGATATATGGGAGAGAATTGTCAGAGCATGTGCTTTGATAAGTGCCAAAGTGATAAGGAATACCACTCAGTCCATATAAGAAGATTGCAGCACTGCATTGATACCAATGATCATCACTTCTAACACCTTCTGTAAATGGGCGTTCATGCCACCTTTTTGACCTTCGTTGACCTCACTGTTACACATAATTGGATTCGTCTCGATAGCCACTATCAGTATCAAACTATAGAAAAACAAAGTTGACCTTCATATCTCTGAAGCGACCCCACCTATCAACAAAAAACAAACGTCATATTATGGCCCCCATTGTCCCATGCATCTTTTGTCCAACAAACTTTTCAGCTACTATCATACTTTCGGAGTAATTCTTGGTGGCAATAGTTAGTGACTCACCCTGCATATCCAGTACATGATCAACCATTCTTTTAAACTTGAGCCGGAGTTCCTCGACACACTCCTGCCCTGTGCTGGAAGTTTCGAGACCCTCACAGAGATTTGACGCTACTGATTTTTATCTAGTTTGCAGAAATATATATGTCTTTCTGCTCGTTTTAGTTGTGTTCGTAATCATTGTTGCCACAACTGTGTCATGTCACTGATACCAGTTTCGATGTGGACATCGTCAAAGAGGTCAGATATATTTGTTGCCATTAGGTCCAGTATACTTCCATCATGAGTGGGGCTCTTAAGTATCTGTTATAAGCAGTTTTCAGAGAAGGCATTTAGTAAAGTTTTTTTATACCGGTACTTAGTGAATGTTCAGACAATTAGGGACCCCTGCATACCACATAAATTATAAGTTTCGGCGGGAATAAAACACAAAACAAACAAAACCCACCTTTCAGTCTTTTTAAGTAAGCAAGCCAAGGCTGGTACCATTTCTAACCAAGTTTTACTAAATTTGTGTTTCAAATACGAAGAATCACCAGCAAAATAACCTTCTGGATGTACCCAGCAACGCTTTAGCATTTCCATTGGCTTTTTGGTAGTCAAAAAAGATCGTCCAACCCACTGCCCGATATCATTTTCATGACACTTATCTCAATCTTCCAGAATGAATGTAGATTCAGATGCTTGAGATTCAGAAACCACCTCATCAATAATATTACCAGAATTACGGGTTAGATTCTAATCCCTTTATTGGGTTCAGTGGTGAGTTACGTTTTTTTTACTACTGTCTCTTGGACGACCAGAACAATGTCGTGTAAATGGCGCTAGAATCACCTCACTACATGTACTGCCACCTGGATCATCCTCATTACCAGTTATTTTCCTTTTTTGTTTTGAGGCTGCAAAAATAAACAAGCCTAAAAATCATATTTCAGTTATATAGTCCGACCCACAAGAGCTTGCTTAATCAATTCATTAATTTGTTTTCACTTCCTCACTGATCACTATTTTTAACCAGCTGCAAGAAATATTTTATTCATTCGACCCGTATGTGTGTATGTATGTAATTAGTATTCCATGATTTTCGTAAAAACCAATAAATCAATTATATTTATGTGTCATGCATATTTGTTAGCACCAATGGATCAAATAACAACTGAAATCACGAAATACGTTCGAATACGTTTCAAAATCAAAATAATCTTTATTGAAGTCCATATTCAAAGACAGAAACCGATATTACGAAAAAAGACAAATGGACAAAGACGAAATTTTATAAAATCAAGTATCAAGAACATCAAGTCAAATAACGTGTTAAAAGTTGATATTTGAACTGAGTGCTATTGACGTTCATAAAAACGCCAGGTTCAGCTTTCGTTAGCCAGACTATAACGAAACTGCGAAGTTTTTACGTAGTTAAAATCAGTTCTAGCTGCGTAAATCGATATGATGGCCACGACATTCATAATACCAGGTAGCTACCTAACCTACACCTAGATAAGAACAACAGTATTTCCTTTTACAAAGAAAATATTACATTTAATAATAAAAAACAAAAAGTAGAACGTCCATTGTTGTTACCCTCTTAATCATTGTTCAACAGGATGCACGTATCACTACTCAGTATCAACCAGATTTTTTAATTTAGTTTGACATGGGCAATGAATGAATATTTTTCACCGTCTAAATTTGCCTCTTTCAAAACAATAACATATCAAATAACTGCAAGACACACGTAATTCCATCCCAGTCCCGCCATTTTGAGTCTCGCAGTCGCATACGCAGCCGAGTGTACGAGCGCTCGGCTAGATTCGGTAATCTTCGTTCGTTGCCGGCACGGCGGGGGCTAGCGTGCAAGGCACTTGTTTGTTGTGCTAGCGTATTGCATGACTGCAATCAGTGTTGCCAATTTAGCGACTTTGTCGCTAGAAATGGCGACTTTTGCCTTCGTATTAGCGACAAAAATTATTTAGCGACTTGTCTGTCGACTTTTGGAGTACTGACGACTTTTGAAGTACAAATCAAAACTATTTTGGGCCAGTATTTTCATTAACAAAACTAAGATTTTAATTATAGAATGGGTGCTACACTGACTTTGTTATAGATTTACTAAGTTAAATTAAGTTCTTAGCAGATCATGTAGTATTGTTCAGCATTTAGTAAACCTGAATGTGGGAATTGCCTAATGAGTAAGAAAACCTTGACTATAGAACAATTCATTATTTTCATTATTCATTACCCACTAGCCTGTTATCGTCGATAGCGTATCGATCTATAATTCTTCAACTTTTGAACTCCTTTTATTTTTCGAATTGACAAAAAACATACGTAATATTAAGCACAATAAAATACATTTCTGTCCAGCAACCTCTAATTTTTCGAAATGTTAACTCGCAGTCAAATTATTACCACATGCACAGTGGTAACGCAAGAACAATTCGGTGGGGGTATCTCAGACATTATTACGTTTTAAACAATGAACAATAGGACCGATATCGAGTTACCGAGTGAGTAGATTGTTTCATGACCTCTAGTTCGCCTGAGTTTTAATGTATTTTCAGTGATTATAAATTGGTGAAACTTACGTAGTGGTGGCTTACATAATTCAATTACCACAGTAGAAGCAATACGCTCAAAAATATCGGGATCCGTGGGAAGCAGAACCTGAATTCAATGGGTGGCTGAAACCAGTCGTTGGAGACTTATCCACGGCAAGATGTCAAGTATGTGCAACAGAGTTTTATGCTAAATTGTGTGATATTATACAGCATTCGAAAACTATTAAGCATAAACAAAAAATTGATTTAAAAAAAAACACAAACCACCTTACCTGTGAAAATTGTTCCGAAAACTACCGTTAGAATAGCAATCAGAGCAGAAGACGCCCTTTATTTATTGCTGAAGATTTTTCTATTTTAGCTGTAGATAATTTAGGAATACTGCGCAAGAAGGTGTTTCCCGGTGATGAGGGCGCTAAAAATATGCAGTTACATCGTACAAAGTGCACTAACATTATAACTGAAGTTTTGGCTCCATATTTTACACAATCATTGGTTGACGATACAGGTAACCAAAAACAGAGTGTAGTAATAGATGAATCCACAGATGTATCAATATCTAAAATGCTAGCTATCGTTATGCGGTACTATAGTGTAAACAACCAAACCATTAGATCAGCATTTCTCAAACTCGCTGTAGTAGAAACTGCAGATGCAAGAAATCTGGCTTCTGTTCTTGTGAATTCTTTGAAAGATCTCAAACTTCCAATCGCTAATATGGTAGGAATTGGCACAGATAATGCTTCTGCAATGGTTGAAATAAACAATGGGCTTTTCGAACAACTCAAGAGAGAATATGGTTTGAAGAATTTGGTATTGATCAGTTGCATTTGTCACTCTCTTCAGCTTGCAGCTTCGCAAGCCTCAGTGAATACCATACCTAGAAACATAGAGTTTCTTGTACAGGAAACCTACAGTTGGTTCTCTATTTCGCCCAAAATACAAGAGGAATATAAAAAGGTTTATGAGACAATAAATTGTGGAAAACAGCCACTAAACATTTTGAAAGTCTGTGCAACACGTTGGCTTTCAATTGAACCAACAATACGAAGAATTCTGGACAGTGGGAAGAACTTAGGCTACATTTTTCACTTGCTATGGTTCAAGATAATTGTTACACTGCCGATCTTTTGTACAAGATGTATTGTGATGACTCATATCATCTTTACGTGTTTTACTTTAAACATGCTTTAAAAGACGTACAAATAGCAATAAAAACTTTTGAAGGAGAAGACAATGACCCCACTAAATTACTAGATGCACTTGTATTTCTCATGCAGTCACTCGGACAAAACATACTTTTTCCAACTGTTTATTTGTTGACAACACCAGTTCCAAGCGAATGTATGTACACAAAACTGAACCTTGGCTTTATGTTTGAACAGAAATGGTCTGAGTCAAGTTTGAAGAAAATAAAGTTTATTTGAAGAAGAAATGCTTTCAGTTTAGTCTGAAACTCATAAAAGAAATTCAACAAAGACTGCCAAGTAACATTACGATCCTGAAAAAAATGTCACTGCTGAATGTTTAAGAAACACTAAAAATGAATAAAAATAATGCTCTAGTGGATGTAGCCAAAGAATTGGGTTTTAGTGGCGATTTCATAGACGATATGCTGCAAGAATGGCATAGTATCAACTTCATTAGGTGGAATAACACTACTAAAACTGTTCGATTTGGGAGTGAGGTTTTGCAGTATAAAAATGCCGCAGGGGAGAACCCTTTTTCTTTGATTTCACAACTAGCAAGACCAGCTGAAGAAACAAAATAAAGATTGTGCATCTTTTGACATACCGTCAGACGTATTGGAGCTTTTGGAACGAACAAAAGTTACTCTCTTGCGACAAAACCAGTCGAACGGCATCATCATCTTTTGAGCGACGTTCAACCCTCTACATCAACTACAGTTCTGTCAGAACATGAAACAGAAGAGTTATTCGATCTTCTGAGTGACGACGATGAATAGCTCACATACCGGTGTGTGTATATATTTTGTAACCTAATTTGAGTTCTTGCTTTCTTTTGTTACGAATATAGGTGTATATTTCGAGTATATTTGACTACTGTGATTGAAACAACAATTTATGTGTTGTGTCAATTATGATAACATGTTTAATTAAACGTTAGCGTATTTTATATGTATGTTGTTGCAAGCGATGCGTCATTTAATTAAGACAATATAGCAGTTACGTATGAGACAATTTTTATTAACATTTTATAACCCCCCCCCCCCCCCCCCCCGGCTTATTGCACTATTCACAGCACGAAATTTTCAGTACACCCCTAATAAAATCAGTTTTAGCGAATTTCTAGCGACTTTTGATATTGAATCTAGCGACTCGGGTTTTTTTAATGTTGGCAACACTGACTGGAGTAGAAGGGAGAACCAATAGAGGTGGTCAAGGTACTCTTCGCCACACACCGTCAGGTGGCTTGCGGAGTATGGATGTAGATGAAAGCAAGCAACTCACAACAAAATTTTCATTCATCTTAGGATTTCCTGCAGGCTTTCAGTGTTGATGTATCATTAACTGACATTTAACTGTAACAAACTGCACGAAGAGTGATGTGTTTATGATAAACCTTCAATGGCCAGCACCTTGGACAGGTATACTGTCACAACACGTAAGTTACAAAGCCTTTACACCGAAGCGATCAAAACGAACGCGAGTATGTATTTATTTATCGCATATAAGACATCACTTTAACAAAATCTGTAAGATTACAATAAAGAGAAAATAAAGCAATACTATACGTATGGCAGTGAGAGAAGTGAAAATTAAATAAAGTAAAAACAAAAACACAGAAGACAATGTTCATGTAAAAGAGCTGGTGTGCTTCTGCCTGGGATTACAGTCATTACACACATGCGAAGCCCAGTACGTTGCGTCTTGTACGGCCTTGTCATTTGCTGTTAGTAGGTTATCGTGCAAGGTTCGTCCAGTTTCGTGCAGACTGGTAGGTGTTGCGGGTCTTGCAATTCTCCACAATCGCAGAGCTCGTCTGTACTGATATAGCCCCATTTCTTCAGGTAACCTTTGCGTCGTGATACACCCATTCTTAATCTATTCAAGGCTTTCCAGGTCGTGTATGGGAGTTCGAAGCTAGGTGTAGGTCCTTCCGTGGAACGATTTCCTCGTCTTGCTGGTTCCGAGTTTCGCCACAGTTCTTGTTGTCGTACCTTAGGCGGTAAAGGGGTTGGATCGGTTGTTTGTAGAAAACTCTTCCTTGATTTAAGTATTTTAGGTTGGGGGTAGTGTCCAAACATTGGATGCCTGGGATCTGTTTCTTGTTTTTGTTTCTCGGCTTCCTGGAGCTGTTCTCCTTCTGATGTCTCTAGGGGCTATGCCCGTAAGTTGGTATAACTGGTTTGTGGAAGGTGGAGTGAACGTACATTCGTGCAAGCTTCAATACTTGAACTGCAGAGAACGTAGAAAAACACGAGATAGTCAAACGCCGACATGATGATTCCAATATCTGCGAAACTAACATGCCATATTTGGGGGTTTTCGTATTTATACTTGCGAATTACGAAAATACTGGAACCTGGTTTTAGTGATCACTGCATTAAAACGAATGATTTTTAGATTGGTTTGTTCTGCTCAAGTGTCGAGAAATGTACGTAAAGGTGAAGTACGTGGAGATAGTTGTCAATTTTGGTACATATCCAACTTTCCTTAGTACTAGTTGGGTTGATTTGGGGGAGGAGACCAAACTGCAAGGTCATTGGTCTCATTGCGTTAGGGAAGGAAGTCGGCCATGCCCTTTCAAGGGAACCATCCTGGCATTGGCCCGAAACGATGTAGGGAAATCACAGAAAACCTAAATCAGGATGTCCAGAAGCAGGATTGAACTATCGTCGTCCTGATTGCGAGTCCAGTGTGCTAACCACTGGGCCACCTCCTTCGGTCTTAGAACTTGTCCAAGGCGTTGTATACAGCAGGTTGACGCTTTTTGCAGGCTCCTCTTTACAACTAAGAACGCAATTTAAATGCAGAACAATAATTAGCGACATCCAACACACCTGAAATAAATGTAGTGTGACTAGGCCCTCCCATCAGGTAGACGGTTCACCGAGTACAAGCCTTTCGATTTGACGACACTTCGGCAACTTGTGCATTGATGGGGATGAAATTATGATGATTAGGACAACACAACACCTAGTCCCTGAGCGGAGAAAATCTCTGACCCAGCCAGGAATCGAGCACAGGCCCTTAGGATTGACATTCTGCTCACTGGCCACTCAGCTACTGGGGGCTGACAACACACCTGAAGAAAGGCTAGCATCAACACTGGTTATTTGCAACTGGAGACATTTACATTAGTGAATGTTTCGCATATCAGAAGCTATTATAGACGAGGGTTGGAACTTAAATAGTGGCAACTATTCATTCACAACTGATACTGCCTGTCGAATCTCTGGAACAGTTCTGAAGCGAATGCCACGAAGTGGTTCCTTCATCTTTGGAATCAAATCAAAGTCACAAGGACTTAAGTTCGGGGAGTATGGTGGATGGTACGCTACTTCCCAGTCCCATTGGCTGGACACAGCAGCCACAGCTTGCATAGTATGTGCCCGCGCATTGTCATACAAAATTATGGATGGGTTGTGAAGAAAGTGTCACCGCTCCTTTTGCAAAGCTGGTCACAGGTGATGCTCCAGAAACGAACAGTTATACTGTGCATTGACAGTCTGCTGTGGAGGAATGTAATGCGTTGGGATAACACATCACAGTTGTACACGAGAATCACCATAACTTTAGACCACTCCATTCGCACCATCAACAGAATAGGTTCTGCTAACGCTGTACTACACCTTCACATCACTGGCAATGGGTTCTACACAATGCTGATGACTACTTTGAAGGACAGTAACATGTGCAAACATGTAACTCTTTTGTATCGGTTGTGAAAAAATAGTTACAATGTTATCTATAAATCGTCTTGATTGCAAAAATGTTTATTCACATGGCTGATTTCGGTTCCTCTAGAACCGTCTTGAGATCTGAAATGATAATTATCGTTTTGATTCATCTAGAACCATCTTCAGATCTGAAAATGGTTCTCGAGGAACCGAAACCGGTCGTGTGAATAAACATTTTTGCAATCAAGACGGATTATAAATAACATTGTATAACCAGTGATTGCGGTATCCCATCAGACATTATGTCTGTTTTTGCAAATAAATAGTTGCAACTATTTAAGTTCCAACCCTCATATCAGATAGTTTCTGATGTCTGCAGTGTCATATGCGAACCTGTTCAAGGATTTTATTCAAGTATCATCAAAATTCGCTGACAGTGATATGCTGTACATCAGCCATGTATTTACAAATAACATGATCAGGTCCTTCAAATATTTCTAATTTTATTCAGCATCATAGATGTACAGGGTGTTTCAAAAGAAAGTTTATATTTGTAGAGCTCTCTGCACATGCGCAACCAATCGATGCAATGGATGGCGGGCAGGTGGGAGGGGGGGGGGGGTGTTCATCGCTTGGTTAGCTTTTAGGAATTTAGTCAATTTGGATTGCTTATCGAGAGCGGATCACACATTCTGTGTAGGAGACCTTTAGAAAAATGCTGCTTCGGCAACTGTAGCACGGAGAAAATTTTGCAGTGATCGTGGATTGCATAATGTAAATGATGCTCCAAGTGTTCCACTTATCTCAAATTGCATCAAAACATCTGAGGAGACCAGTTCAACATTCATCGAACTGAAATCCAGGAGACCAAGGTCATCAAGAACGGGTGAATCTATGGAGAGTGTAAATTGATGTGTTTGTGAGCATTCTAACCCCTCAGTCATAAACATGCAGTTTCTTTAAATATGTATAGCTCTCGTCCTCGAAAAAGTACCAGCCAATTATTCCTCGAACCGACTTTGCGCTTATACCGTATCTTTGGCAAATGATGGAGGGGTTTATCCTGCTCCTGTTTAAGATTTGTTTTACTCCAGTAGCGGCAGTTTTGCTTTTTGGTGTGACTGTGCAGGTGAAAATGAACCTCGTCAGGAAACAAGAGGTTTTTAAATGAAGGGCACTAAGTCACATCATTAACAAACTGCAGTCCATACTGTGATCCTGAGGCTTTAATTCTTGCACCAATTGTATTTTGTAAGGGTATAGTTCAAAGCCTTTTTTGCATAGACACACACACACACACACACACACACACACACACACACACAGTAAACTAAATAAAATGTCGGTAGTGTCATATCTCAGTGAGGAACTTGAAACGTTCAGCAAAAGGCAGGAACATGCAGAGAAAATATGGCTCAAGTTTAAACAAATAGTTTACCATACACTGGAAAGGTATGTACACAGTAGAACAGTTCTTATTGGGAGAGAACCTCTATAACATTCAGTCACTGTAAAGAAACTTCTAAGGAAACAGAGATTATTGCATAATAAGTGTAAAACAAAGCATAGGGCTATAGATAGAGAGGTTTTGAATGAAACACATTTGACTGTCAAGAGAACAATGCATGAAGCCTTCAGTGACTACCGTAGAAGAATATTGTCAAATGATCTTTCGCAGAAAGCAAAGAAATTCTGTTTGTGTATAAAGATTGTTAGTGGCACCAAAGTTAGTGTCTAGTCCCTAGCAAATCAGACAGGAACTGAAATTGAGGGTAGCAAAGCAAAAGCTGAAATACTTAACTCCATTTTTAAACATTCCTTTAACAAAGGAAAACCTGGGAGAACTGCCCCAATTTAATTCTCATACCATTGGAAAGATGAATGAAATAAGTATTACAGTCAGTGGTGTTGAAAAACAGAAGAAATCATTAAAACTGAATAAAGCTCCAGGGCAAGCTCCAGGGCCTGATGGAATCCCTGTCAGATTCTGTACTGAATTTGTGGCTGTATTAGCCGCGCTCTGAATAATAATCTAGCATAGATCCCAACACCAATAAAACTGTGCCCAGTTCTTGAAAAAAAAGCACGGGTCACACCCGTCTACTATAAGGGCCGTATAAGTGATCTACAAAACTGCCATCCAATATCCTTGACATTAATTTGATGTAGAATCTTAGAACATATTCCAGTGGCGGCTCATTCGTAAGGGCCAGAGAGGCCTGAATCCACCAGAATTTTGTATATAGTTTCATGCTGTGTATTTTTTCAGTATTATATCAAACAGTTTGAATATCACATGATTCTGGTGTAGTACTGCGCTACTCCTTCCTCACCCCTACCCGCAGCCCATCATTCTGCAGTGACAGATCTATTTTCCTTTTGACACCCCATTCAGCCAAGGGCTGATGGCAGCACCTCATGGTCTGTACTCCCTGCACACCTCCAGCTTGGTAAACTGCAGTTGTAGTGACGTGGCTGAGCCATTTCCCTTACTCCACCTCACCCCCATCCGTGACACGGCTTGGGGTCATCTTGGTAGGCTCAGTGGATGGCCCAGTTCATGCATTCATTTCCTTCTCTGCACCTCAGTGAACCTTACTGTCTCTGTCATGTTACCACTGTCCCAGCTGTCCACACCTGTACAGTGTCTGGACCAGCTTGTTTGGGTCCATAACCTGAATGGGCCCATAACCTGAATTTTTCCATGAAAGCAAACAAGAGTGAATAAACAGGGTGTCTCAAAAGAAAATTTATATTTGATGTGTCAAAATAAAACAGAGGTTGAAGTCTATCAACAAAATCTTTATTTATTATTGAAATAGATAGTTTAGAACTTTACTTCTGAAAAATAATGTCATTTAAATGCAATTCAGCATACTTACGGTACTCACTTAAATGATGACAAAATTTTGCGTGATGGCTTGGCATGTAGACACCAGGATGGCTGCCACTTCACTATGAATATTTTCTTTCAATTGCTCCAAGAAAGTCATATTACAGACATATACTTTAGATTTGACATATCCCCATAAGAAAATATCAAGGGCCTCAAATCTGGACTGCATGGGAGGCCAATTTACGTCACACCTCTTTGCCAATTTGCCATAGAAAATTTCATGGACACACAGCACATATACATTGGACATGTGTGCTGTGGTTCCATCTTACTGGAACCATGTTCTTTGCTTATAACTAGGGAAGTCCTGCAATTCAGCCACCAAATAGTCATTTAACATCATCATATAATGTTCTGAATCCACTTTAATTGCATGACTGCTCCTCCTCCTCGAAAAGTACGAGCTAATTATTCCTTGAGCTGACATCGCAGCCCATAAATTATCTTTGGCGAATGAAGGGTTTCTCATGTTCCTGTTAGATAAACAGTCAGTAGTGTCATATCTCACTGAGGAATTTGAAACTTTCAGCACAGAGCAGGAGCATGTAGAGAAACTATGGCTCAAGTTTAAAAGAATAGTTGACCATGCACTGGATAGATACATGTAATTCTGCTTCTTTAGTTATCCTTTGTACTTTGGTAATCATTGTTGCCACAACAACACACGGTCACCAATACCAGTTTTGATGTGGACATCCTCAAAGAGGTCAAATCTATTCCTTGCCATTAGATCCAATAAATTTCCTTCATGAGTTTGGTTCCTAATTATCTGTTCTAGGCACTTTTCAGTAGTGGTTCACCGCATTCCTCATCATGACCGCCACTAATAAAACTTTAATTTTCCCATTTAATTCTTGGGTGATTAAAGTCTCTATCAATGATTACAGTATGATTGGGGAACTTACAGTGAACTGAGGTTTTCTCTAAAGTTTTTGGTTACATCAGGAAATGAGTCTGGTGGGCAATAGAAGGAGCCAATTACAATCTAAGCCCAACTCTGATTCGAAATCTTGCCCAAGCAATCTCACAAGCAGCTTCAGTTGCTATCTCAGTGGATCTGAGTTTCCTGTCTACTGTGACAAACACACTGGCTCCATTTCACATTGCCCATCATTTTGATATACACTTAAATTTTCCCCAAAAATCTCACTGCTATCAATTTCAGGTTTCAACCAGCTTTCTGCACATAATATTATGTGAGCTTCACTGCTTTTCATGAGCACTTCAAACTCTGGCACTTTATTGTGAATGCTTTGGCAGTTTGCCATTATGATGTTAATACTCTTACCTGTGAAAGGTATTTCTTTTGATCTTACACTGTTACTTCTGGGTTTCCTACAGCTATCATTGTCAATCTAAAAAATCCTTGTGTGCACCCCACACACAGTCAGCTACCTAAGTAGGAGCCTCTTATGTGTAGAACACACCTGATCCATTTAGGGGGAGCCTGCAGTTCTCAGCCCTGTGGTACAAGCCCAGTAAGTTGCAGCCTAGTTTGTCACAGACCTTCAAAGTCTGTGGTGCAGTCCTTCCACTCAGAACCAAAGGGCCACGATCATTTCTGAGGACAGTGCTGTAAATTGTGAGCTTTCTTGAAACTCCATGTGCAAGACTGGTCTCTTCAACCTTCTCTGCCAGTCACTGGAATGATCCAAGTATGATCTCAGAGCCCAGATGACAGGCATCATTTGTTCCAATGTGTGCCACCATCTTGCACCCTCATATTGAATGAGGTCCCAGGCATACACACCAAGTTCACCTGGTGTCCTGTCCTGTTCCTTGCTGCTATTTCCCTAATGGGTGTAGTGTTAGCAGAAGAGCCAACACCGTGTTACTAGAGGAGGCTGATTTGCACGCGTTTTAGCTCATGCAGGCTGGCATGAGGAGGGAAGAACTATACTGGCGTGAGGTCTGGAACACGACAAGGAATTAGAATTCAGAAAGCGGATGTAATTAGTTTCATACTTAACTTTAATCCATTAATGATGAACGTTGCTCTTGACGGTACATGAGTAACAATATTATCTGTTCAGAATAGTAACTGAATATGGCACCTTGCTAGGTCGTAGCAAATGACGTAGCTGAAGGCTATGCTAAACTATCGTCTCTGCAAATGAGAGCGTAAGTAGGCAGTGAAACATTGCTAGCAAAGTCAGCTGCACAACTGGGGCGAGTGCTAGGGAGTCTCTCTAGACTAGACCTGCTGTGTGGCGGTGCTCAGTCTGCAATCACTGATAGTGGCGACACGCGGGTCCGATGTATACTAACGGACCGCGGACGATTTAAAGGCTACCACCTAGCAAGTGTGGTGTCTGGCGGTGACACCACAATGGGTACCATCATTTGTTGTATGTTCAAACAACCAACGATTAATAGAGCCCTACACTTTTGTGTTTTCCTCCTCTTGACACTTTATAAAACAGGTTTCCCCAGAAGAGGCGAAGTGAATCCCATTGGCTCAGTTTCAGTGAAAGACAGCACCTCAAACTTGTTGGTTAGGGGGACTGATAAAACACTCTGAGTCCTTCTTGGTCCCCATCCAACCTGCAGAGGATACCTAGATCTACCATTGACACACCCCTGTCAGTCAAGTGGATAAGTAATGACAGATCCCATACTTTCTGCACAGGGGCAGGATTCACAGGAGAGGATAGTATTGAGGTACCTCTAATGCTGGTATCACAGAAAGACGTGTTTTGGGAGCTCTTCCATCACACTGATTGTTTGACAGTATTCAGGGCAATTTCCAACTGCTTATGAAGGTAGACCATCTCATCCCGTGTTTGAGAACAGCATTCAGAGTGGGGCTGCATTTTGACTGGTGCAATGCATTACAAGGCAGTGAACTTTAAATCAAGCCCATTGATAATCTTTTAAACTGTTGAGCTAAGAAGTTGCCAATTCCATATGAGAACTGAAGCAAATACACAAAACAAGATTTCTACACTCCTGGAAATTGAAATAAGAACACCGTGAATTCATTGTCCCAGGAAGGGGAAACTTTATTGACACATTCCTGGGATCAGATGCATCACATGATCACACTGACAGAACCACAGGCACATAGACACAGGCAACAGAGCATGCACAATGTCGGCACTAGTACAGTGTATATCCACCTTTCGCAGCAATGCAGGCTGCTATTCTCCCATGGAGATGATCGTAGAGATGCTGGATGTAGTCCTGTGGAACGGCTTGCCATGCCATTTCCACCTGGCGCCTCAGTTGGACCAGCGTTCGTGCTGGACGTGCAGACCGTGTGAGACGACACTTCATCCAGTCCCAAACATGCTCAATGGGGGACAGATCCGGAGATCTTGCTGGCCAGGGTAGTTGACTTACACCTTCTAGAGCACATTGGGTGGCACGGGATACATGCGGACGTGCATTGTCCTGTTGGAACAGCAAGTTCCCTTGCCGGTCTAGGAATGGTAGAACGATGGGTTCGATGACGGTTTGGATGTACCGTGCACTATTCAGTGTCCCCTCGACGATCACCAGTGGTGTACGGCCAGTGTAGGAGATCGCTCCCCACACCATGATGCCGGGTGTTGGCCCTGTGTGCCTCGGTCGTATGCAGTCCTGATTGTGGCGCTCACCTGCACGGCGCCAAACACGCATACGAACATCATTGGCACCAAGGCAGAAGCGACTCTCATCGCTGGAGACGACACGTCTCCATTCGTCCCTCCATTCACGCCCGTCGCGACACCACTGGAGGCGGGCTGCACGATGTTGGGGCGTGAGCGGAAGACGGCCTAACGGTGTGCGGGACCGTAGCCCAGCTTCATGGAGACGGTTGCGAATGATCCTCGCCGATACCCCAGGAGCAACAGTGTCCCTAATTTGCTGGGAAGTGGCGGTGCGGTCCCCTACGGCACTGCGTAGAATCCTACGGTCTTGGCGTGCATCCGTGCGTCGCTGCGGTCCGGTCCCAGGTCGACGGGCACGTGCACCTTCCGCCGACCACTGGCGACAACATCGATGTACTGTGGAGTCCTCACACCCCACGTGTTGAGCAATTCGGCGGTACGTCCACCCGGCCTCCCACATGCCCACTATACGGCCTCGCTCAAAGTCCGTCAACTGCACATACGGTTCACGTCCACGCTGTCGCGGCATGCTACCAGTGTTAAAGACTGCGATGGAGCTCCGTATGCCACGGCAAACTGGCTGACACTGACGGCGGCGGTGCACAAATGCTGCGCAGCTAGCGCCATTCGACGGCCAACACCGCGGTTCCTGGTGTGTCCGCTGTGCCGTGCGTGTGATCATTGCTTGTACAGCCCTCTCGCAGTGTCCGGAGCAAGTATGGTGGGTCTGACACACCGGTGTCAATGTGTTCTTTTTTCCATTTCCAGGAGTGTATTAAAGCAACACGAAAACCTGTGGTAAAAAATAATAGTTTCGTAAAATGTTAAGAAGTTAATTATAGTTGTCAGAAAACACAAAAATGGAGTTAATTTACAATACATTCAGATAATATATAGAGCTACTCCTGTTTAGGGGAAACTAGATGTAACACATTATGTTAGTTAGAATATCTGTTAGAGTAACTAAATCACAAATGCTGATTTACTAAAAATTAAGTTTTGCACAGGATAATGATAGCTTCCAAAAATTCTCAAAACTGCACATTTATTTGCGTTGATATAGAACAAAATTCATGGATGATGTTTTCATTGGCAGAACTGTGAACCACAAATGCTGATTTGCTATGAAATAAAGTACGTATCTAAAACACTTGTACCAGTAAAATTATAGTTTTGTAAGTGTCTGAAAATGATCAGAAATAACTCTCACTTAACTGTACAATGAAATTACAGAATGAGTGTTTTGAACAAGAATAGGCCTACTGTTCTCAAAAATTTAAAAAGAGCACAATTAAGTTCAAGCCTATAATTGACAGTATGAGTTTATTGTGGCACTCATGAATGTTCCTGGTTTCACCATATATCACAATACAAACAGGTATTGATACAATCAATGAACATTTAAGCATAAGTGATGGGAACAGTAAAATATGCAAATCTAGAACTTCAAATTGGCGCATGAATCTTGTGTACATGGTTTCACACAAAGGAAAATTCCTAAGTTGGCTTTTATACTGGCATGTTGTTGGCGAGGTGCGATGGGAAAGTTTGTGCATCAGTGTTTGAAGTTGTTCAGAGGGGCAATAGGGCTGTGTGATATTCAGAGATAAAGGCTTTTTAGATATTTTCAATGGCTTAGCTATTAAGCTGCTAATGGAGGAAGAAGTTGAGGAAAAAATCATGCCTGGAAAAGGACACAAAAGCACAGGTACAGGTACTTATTGAGATGCAGACAGAGTTAGTGCCACTCATTCGCCTACTGTCATGTATGAATTCCGCTAGCATGTGGGTAAATTGGAGACCAAGTATGGGAAAGAGTTTGTAGTGGGCATTTACCTACTTCAGAAAAAGTTTTTCCCTCTCCGGTTTGGTGATGAGTCAATGGTTATAGTTATGTATAAAATAGAAGAAATCAAGTGGGTGACTCACTTTCAGAGGAAATGATAATAACAAAGGTGTTGATATGATTGCCAGAAAGATATAGACATTTCTGTTCAGCATAGGACTCCATTACCTGTAAGAAGCAAACACTTAAATGAGAAAGAGAGAAACAATCAATCAGATCAGCCAGATGTAGCTTTGGCCAGTTTAAGCAGGCAGCAAAAAATTACTTGTTATGTTTGTGGTGAATAGGGCCACTTTGCAAAAGACTGTAAAAATAAAGTGAAGAGAAATGAGAAGTTGCAATTATTGTAAAAAATAAGTAATTGGAAGTCATACTGCATACTGCTGAAGTCCAAAGAAGGCAAAGAGGCTCAGTATGTAAATGCCTTTATGTGTACTAATCAAGGAGTTGATCTAGGAGATTATTGGTTCATGGATACAGGTGTTAATGAGTGTATGTGCAATAAGAGAGAATTATTTAATAAACTGGACAGTGTGCGAAGCTCAGTGAAAGTTATTGTGGGTGATTGTAAACTTCCTGATGTGATTGGGTGTGGTACAGTGCAACTCTATCCATGGAACTGGGCTAAGTATAGCAGAGCAGTGCTTAGTTGAGAGCTGTTTGTGCCTAAACTGAAATTCAGTCTGTTTTTGGCAGGAACTGTGTTGGACAAAGGTATGTGTTTAGTGTCAAACAGGAAACAATGTGAATTCTTGAACAGTAACAGTGAAGTTTATGCATTATCCAAAAATGTTAATAAAATGTATTGTAGGTTGTTTCCCTTAAATGGAACATAATCAGAACTGTCAATGATTATTATGACATGTGCAGACAAAATGCACTTTATGGTTGGCAGTAATGACACCAGTGACTTTTCATTGCTCATTTTGATAGTGCATACAAGTTAATGAACTTTGATCTAGTAAATTTTTCTAACTGTATTGAAAACATGAGCATTTGGCATAAGAAAACTATTCAGTTAGAGCATTATGCATTTGAAAGAGTTATTGTTGCATAAATGAGTGGACTTCGTTGACAACTTTGTCATTTGGGAAGACAGTTTGGTGGGTAAATAACATTGCATGCCTTTCCCTGTCTGTCAAGAGCTAATGCCCTACTTGAATCAGTTTATGTAGACGTTTGTGGACCTATGGACATGCATTCACTTGAAGGAGTGAGATATTTTTGCTTTTGAAGGATGACTACTCAGTTTATCGAAAGGTATTCTTTATGAAACAAAAGGGTGGGGTTAAAGGTTTGATCAAGAACATTACTGCAAAAGTTGAGAGAGAAACCGGTCTAAAAATTAAAGTTCTAGGGAGTGATAATGGACTGGAGCTTATGAATACTGATTCAGATACATTACTGCATGAAAATGGCATAACTCATCAAAGTAGCACTGTGTATACACTGCAACAAATTGGAAGAGCTGAAAGAGAAATGCACACCTTGTTTTAAGCTGCTTGTTCAGTGATTTCAGGAATTCCTGAACATTTCTTGGCTAAAGCAGTTAATATGGTGATTTATGTACTAAATCAAACTAGTCCAAGTCCTGTCAGAGATAAAACTCTGTTTGAAGCCTTTTATGGCAGAGAACTGTCCTTAGAGGACATGCAGATATTACGGGTTTGTGTGTCTGACCGTGCACCCTAAGGAAAATGAGACTTAAACTAGACCCACATAATTTTACTTATGGATTGTGATAATGATGTGAGGGGGTACAAAATATTTATGTTGAGGGAGAAGTTTGGGTCGGTTACACCAAACAACACTCCCATTTTGCAGTAGTTTGTTTATTCACCTAAACACATCAAAGACTAACATGGCAGTTTTGCCCAAAGATAATCTTAGCTTAGTTCAAAGATGATACTCAGATCGATGCTGGTGTCAACCTCATCAGCGCCACATAGCCCCCCCACCCCCACTGTATGGAGTACTCTTGAGAGGCTCGGGGGTGGGGGGGGGGTGACTATGGCGTCGGCGGGGGTGGTCCATGGGAGCCAGACCACGGTCAGCTCAACAGCGTCATTGGACAGCTGTGTCGGTAGATGTCGTGAAGGAAGGTTCAGCCACCGAACCTGGAAGTCGTTGAAGCGCGCCGGGAATCATATTGGGCATGCTGGTCGTGCGGCAACAGGGAGGCCGGCGGTTTGCGGGTGGAACGGAGTGACGATGCCAATGTCTCCGGTGGACGTAGCGAACACACGAAGCATGTCCAGGTCGACATCGGGCGAGAAGGGAACACATTTCACCAGGTGGTAGGGAATGACGGAGGTTGTGTCATGAGCACCGGATGAAGGGAAACACACAACGAACAGTGTGTTATCGCATAGTATTATAGAATTGACGTGGATTATGTCCGGGGGGACAGACACTAACACCTCGAGCAAGGGCACGTTCAAGATGGGGGGGGGGGGGGGCGTGAGAAACCTCGACAGGGCGAGGCAGGCGATGGGGGAGAGGTTGAAGGGCCTGGCGGCGAGGGCGTGATCATAGGTAAGCTTGACGTGGGGAGCATGTGATCACTCGAAGGGAAGAGCTTGATGATTGGAGCTGGAAGTCACTCGACCGAGTGTGTAAGTCCGACGTGGAGGGAGTGGTCGGAGCGTTGTGAGCCACGACAGTGAGTGGAGTGGTCGTGGCCTGAAGGGAGGTAGAAGTGGGCTCGACATGAGCAGGCTTAAGTCTGTTGAGAGAGACTGTAACAGCTGAATCTTTTATCTGGATGTCATAGGTGTTGGCTGAGCGCCGGAGAACTCGGTATGGGCCGGTATATGGAGGTTGGAGGGGAGCACGGACAGTGTCATCTCGGAGCATGACGTATTCGCAATTGTCCAGAGATTTCGGGACGTGAACCTTAGGGCTGGAGTAGCTGGCAGGCAGAGGGATATGGAGGTTGGTGAAGTGGCGTCTGACGCGGTCCACGAAGGAAGGTAAGTCAGACTGAGGGGGAGAAGCGGAAGGGCTCACAAGTTTGCCAGGGAGAACAATGTTCTGGCCATATACGAACTCGGCTATTGTGCCTTTGAGGTCTTCCTTATAGAGCGCACGAATGCCGAGTAGCACAAGGGGAAGGGCCTCCGTCTATAGAGAGTCGTGGCATCGAAGAGCCGCCTTGAAAGTGCGGTTGCATTTTCTGTGGAAAGTTCGTTGCCAGTGGCAGTGGCCAAGGTTCGGTGGCTGCAGTAGGTTCGGTTGCAGGAGGGGGCGTGACTGCGGGAAGAGCCGGTGACGTCCCAGTTGCTTGTTTACTGCTTCCCGAGGCGAGCAGAACAGTTGGCACAGTACGGCCCCAGCTGTGTCCGGCCACAGGGCGATGAGCCTGAACCTGAGACTTGTCAGGTAGGCAGTGGCTGGTGAAATGGAGCAGTGATGCATCGTGTAGCTTGTCAGCAATTGTCATTCTTTGCTCAATGGGTTCAGGAGGCCTTTGAGCCAGAGCAAAGCGGATGCGAGGAGATAGTTTATCTGACTAGATGGCAAGGAGAGCTGTGTCAGTGAATAGATCAGCGTTAACCAGGACACGTAGCCGTCTCCAGAGCTGGGAAGGTTTGTCATTGCCTAGTTGCTCGACGTGGAGCACTTGCCGTATTTCTGCCTCAGTTGAGCGTGCAAACTGACATAGAACTGTCTCTTTGGCTAGAGTGTACTGGGTAGATGAGTCACGGGTGTCGACCAGGTCAGCAATCAAGTTCTCCTGGTCGTGCAGGTGGGTGGTGAGGCACAGAAACCGGGTTGACTCGTCGAGTTTGTAATGGTGGATCACTTCGTCCACAATTTTGAACCAGATTGTTGCTCCATCGGGATCAAGCGGTGGCAGCGTCGGTAAGCATTGTAGAATGTTCGGAAGAACAGGTTGAGTTGAGTTCATCGGGGCACTGCCTGAATCGAGCTGTTGTTGGTGTAGTATTCCAGGAGAGTGTGCCTCCAGGGGATGTGGCAACAACAGCTGTTCGGGTGGCTGCGTGAAGGTGACACGTTGTAGTTGAGCGCGATCCGTCGCGACATGGAAGGCCGACGCGAGTGAGACACCGTAATGTGTCGATTGCGGTTTTGGAAGCTCAACACATTGCAGGTGTGTCTGGATTGACGCGTTGCGGAAGACCAACACGGATGAGGCACCGAGATGTGCCGAGAACGGTAGCAGAAGCTCGACTGGAGCCAGCGCGGGGGCGACAGGTAAGAAAAAGTTCAAAGTTTGAGAACGCATGTTAGTCCACGGAAAGCTCAACGTATGATCAGAGCCGCCCCGGCTGTGTTGCAGGGAGGCTGCGGAGGTGCAGGCTGTCTGGAAGCACAGTGTGGGAAATTAGGTCGAACGTGGGACGGAATGTGTGAATGTACACTGTTCATAGTCACTCCACTCAAAACGTTGCGCGGATAAGGTGAATGTCATGGCACAAAACACTGAGGCATAGCAGTGGAACAGAGGTGGAGGTCAGGCACAGATAATAAGTTATTGTTCCTGTTGCAGGCCGAGGTATCGAAGTAGCAAGGCATGTGCTGATGCTGAACCGAAGCAGGTGCAGGCATGGTCAGATGCTGAGGAGGTTCACCTGTGAACGAAGCAGTTCTGGCCACGTGGCAGGTATCCACGTGGTACTGCAAGGATTGCGGTGTGGCAAATCGTTGTCCTGGTGGTGGTAGGTTGCCCAATGAAGCATTTGCAGAAATCGGCGTTGGTCCCGCACTGCACGGACATCCGTAAGAGGTAACTGCATAGTCGATGAGGGAGGGCACATATGGTGGGAACAAAGGCGTTTGATAGCCAGAGTCATGCACACTCCTAACCTCACTTATTGTTGCAGGCTCGAAAACGTCCGGTGTAATCGTCGAGTGAGAGGCATCGTGTTGCAGTCCTGGCGGGTGTACATCGCCTGCAACACGATGCATGTCGATCACAAAATCCGGCGTTAGGCACTGGGCTGAAGTCATTGTTCGAATGCTGTGTTGATGTAATACATGCGAAAATAACCGACGTGGAGGTTGCGGACACAGTAAAACAGCGAAAACAGAAGACTTTACAACTCGGGGTCACCAGTGAGGGAGAAGTTCGGGTCGGTTACACCAAACAACACTCCCATTTTGCTGTAGTTCGTTTATTCACCTAAACACATCAAAGGCTTACAAAGAACTAACATGGCGGTTTCACCCAAAGATAATCTAAGTTTAGTTCAAATACGATACTCAGATCGATGCTGGTGTCGATCTCATTGGGGCCACAATGTCTTTCACAAAGAAAATTGAGGTGCATTGAGACGTAGTTTTCTTGCTGGTAGCTATGTCTGAATGAAAGAAGAAAACTGGTGTCCCTGTAACAAAATAAGATACTACTTGTTGTGATGAAGATAACATAGCTAAGCATGTTGTCTTCTCTGTTTTTTGGGCTTTTTTCCATGGTTGCCCATATACAAGTTGTATAGGGTAATTGTTGTCTTTAGCAACTGTAATGAAAGTCTTAATAAGGTGGAAGTTAACTTATAAAACTCAAACACAGATAAAATTTCAGAATCAGCGGGGCAAAAAGAAGCAGAAATGATGACAGGTTGTGGAAGGAAATAGAAGTCAGCTTAGAAAAGAACCAGAAATCAGTGAAGACAGAGATAGCAGAGAAGATTATTTGTAGAAAGCAAACAAAAATGTAGCTGATGAGGATGAGAGGCCACACAATTAGAGACTCATAACAAATATTTGACATCCAGATTATGAGGTGAGCCTGTTGACAGCAGTGAATAATGGTGATCCCAGCAGCTATGCTGAAGTGATGTAGTGATGCTGAAAATTGGAAAGATGTAATAGTAAGAGTGCTGCAAGCCCTGGAAGAAAATAATGCATGGGTTTATGTATTTAAGCTAAATTATTGTAATGTTATTGGGATGATGTGGGTTTTTAGGCAAAAAAGACAGGAGAAAAGTAATGTTGTTTCTTATGATGCTCATCTTGTAGCTACAGGTTTCCAAGTGAGATTGACTTATTCAGAAAGTACAATGTAATAGCATAATTATCTTCAGTTAAACTCCCCCTTTTTTGTAATGAGAGTAATTTTCCCATCTATCAACAGCGTGTTTGTAGTGATTTTCTCTCTGGCGAGAGAGTTGGATACTTTTATGTTAAATTACCTTCTGGATGTTGCAGTAAAATGAATGATAAAGTATGTAAACTTAAAAAGGTTCTGGAAGGTTTGAAGGTCACCCAAAAATTGAAGTGTTAAAGTGCACACAGTAATAAGTGGCTTAGAATTTGTAAGAAGTTACTTTGAGTGTTACTAGTATATAAAGACACAAAATAGCAATAAAATATACATTCTAATTTACACCAATGATCTGCTTGATAGCTTTGACTTCTTGCAATGAGATTGACAATTTAAAGTTGTTATTAAGTAATAACTCTAAAATAATGGATTTAGGTATGATAGGAACTATTTTGGAATAAATATTGTTGAAAATTTAATGGAACTATTACTGTTTGTCAAGGTACATATATATACCAATATCAATGTTTATTTCAAACTATTCTGTTATCTTATAAAATGGGTGTTTGAGTAACCAGTCATAAATCTTACATTTGAAAATATTACTGGTCAGTGACCGAGCAGATGCTGGAAGTTTACTGAAGAGTTTTAAACTCATTATTTTGTGTGAGTTTGCAGTCTTCGTGAGTCTGTGTCTTTGTATGTCGAAGTCCAGATGCCTCTGGTGCTGTGGGGATGTATGTTCTCTCTGGTCTCGAACTAATTTAAGTTGCTTTTAACATAAAGAAGTCCTGTGTAGATTCACAACAGCTAATATCATGTGCTTGATAAAGAGGGGGCGGCAGTGTTCCTTAGGCTTAACTTTGATCATTATTCTGATTACTTTTTTTTGAATTTTCAGAATTTCACTAACAAATCAAGAATGTCACCATAACTATGTGTCATAGGAAATTTGTGATTGAAACAGGCCAAAATATACCACCTTTAGATGCTCATCAGTGACTACATCTGTCAGTCTCCAGATGAGATAACACACTCTTGCTAGTCTCTTGCAGATATGGCTAATATGTTCCTCCCAGTTTAATTTTGAATGAATGTGGAATCCTAACAATTTTACTGATTTGCTTTCAACAGCTGTAGTTAAACCCAGAATTAGTTCTTGTGTTTTATCAGGATTACATAGGAGTTCATTAGAAGAAAACCAATTCATTACTAGTTCTAGTTTTTCCTTTGTTGCCTAATGCAGTTCTGTTGTCATGGTGTGTATTGATCAGTGTTGTGTCATCTGCATAACAAACAATTGAATTTGCTCCTACATAGTAAGGTAAGTGATTAATTGCAATGATGAATAGAAAAGGATCTAGGATCGAGCCCTGAGGCACTCCAGTCCGAACTTACTTCAGTGAGGAGCATCTACTTTTAATTGATACAAACTGTCTCCTGTTACTTAAGTATGATTCAATTACATCTAAAGATGGTTTGTGTATGCCATAAAATTCTAGTTTTGCAAATATGGTGTTAAATGGTATGCAGTCGAAGGCTTTGCTAAGATCACAAAGTACAACTGATACTAGATCCTTATTTTTGAATGCAGTTAACACCTTGTTAACAACTTCAGTGACAGCAGTAAGGATATTTTTACCATGTTGATATGCAAGCTGTCTGTTGGAGATGAGATCATGGTTTTCAAAATAGTTATTTAGTTGGCTGCACATGAGATATTAAAAAACTTTAGAGAAAATTGGGGCAATAGAAACTGGTCGATAGTTTTGGGGCAGATGCTTATCTCCCTTTTTAAAGACTGGTATCACTTTAGCGGTTTTGAGTGCAACTGTGAAAACTCCAGGTTCTAAACACATATTAAAAATGGAAGACAGAGGTTGACAGATAAAGTGTATAATTTTTTCATTACATAGTTAGAGAACCAACAACAGTCTATACTTTTGGAATAGGTGAACCTTGTCACAGCTTCTACAATATCCTCTGGGGTACAACATTCCAGTGAAAAGTATACCTCCTATGGTGCACAGCACCAAGATGATCTAGTGCACAAGTGCTATTTAGCTTGATTTTGTTTTTCAGCTCACTCACTGACGTTAGGAAGTAATTATTTACTTCTTCTGGGACCATCATTGCATCTTGTGTGTGAGTTTGTGAATTATATTGGTTGATGATGCCCCTTGCTGCTTTACATTTGTTGGGAGCACTTTCAATGTAATGTTCACATGCATGTTTTTTGGCCAAGGACAGTTTGTCTTTGTAGGTTTTTTTACATTTTAGATAAGCTCCATAAGAAATATTATCTAGCTCAGGTCCTTGTTTACATGAATTTTTATATATTCTGTACAGGCTGAGCATCTCCTTCCTAATGAGAGCTAGCTCATCTGTATACCATTTTAGCTGTTTGTTTTTCAGTTTATGCTTAGGGCTACTTTTGCTTAATGGTGACCATGTGAGTATTTTCAGGAAGTAGTTAAACACCATTTCACCAGCACCCTTCCTAAGTTGTGCATTGTATACGAAGTCCCATTAGATAATGTGTCAATAAATAAATTAATATATTCATCTTTCTGCCCTCTTATCCATGTGACATTAGACTTGATTTCGATTGATGTGTCTGATTTAGGCATCTGATCACAGCAGAATGTTAAAATCAACGGTTCATGATCAGCTAGGGCTCCACTGGCAAGTCTGACATCATATATATCTCTAGAAAAATTTACTATAATATTATAAAAACAAATATGATGTAACTTACCAAACAAAAGCATTGGTATCTTGATAGACACACAAACAAACACAAACACACTCACAAAATTCAAGCATTTGCAACCAACAGTTGCTTCTCTTTCCTGTTGAATCAACTGTTGGTTTTGAAAGCTTGAATTTTGTGTGTGTGTTTGTGTTTGTTTGTGTGTCTGTCAACATACCAACGCTTTCGTTTGGTAAGTTACATCATCTTTGTTTTTAGATAATTTTTCCCACGTGGAATGTTTCCCTCTATTATATTACTATAATATTAATTTGAATAACAGCTTTTCTGACAGTCAACGAGCTGTTGTAGGCCTGCTTTATGAAGATAATATGCCAGTAATAAGCCTTTGCAAAAACCCACAGTTCCATCATAAACTTAAGCATATGGAGGTTGAAATTTAATTTTTTAGAGAGAAAGTTTCAGCTGAGAATCTTGTGTTAAATCACATTAGCAAAAATGAACAAGCAACTGATGTTCTGACAAAGTCATTAGGTAAAATTAAATTTGAAAAATTTAGAGTCTTTCTAGGACTTATTTAAATCTTGTAATCTAGTTTTTGTAACACTGATAATTGACACAGACGGAGGATGTTAGTGGTATGGTGTTAATGTTGTTTTAAGGTGGGAACACTACTTTTTGTTTATGTTAGTTTCTGTTTTTGGATATTTAAAAAGAAGGTATTTGTGAATTATTGTTGTTGACCATTGAATTCTTTGTTATTATGTATTTTAAAAAAACTCTGTACAAGCAGACATATTATTGAGCTTCATTTACTGACCCCAATTACAAGATATTTTCATATTTAGTAGAGATTAGTTTTTAGTGACACTATTGATAAGCACTGCTGAAAATCCTATAACTGTGATACTACCCTTTCTGTGTGATGATTTTGAGCTGACCTGTTAATATGCATTTCAGTTTCTTTTAGTTAACTACTGTACTGACTATGATAGGTTACCCTGTCCCCACCCATCCTGTTTTCTGGGAATATGAGAATTGGTTATGTGATTTTTGTGAAATGTGTTCCGAGGTTGGTGTTCCAGCTGAACTTGTGAAACACAGTCCCTACATGAGCTATATAGCTAAAGAGAATTTTCTTCATAATTACTATTTTTCCCACTGCAGCTGCAGATCTCTTTTCATGATACTCAGTTCAGTTTCTTTTGGACAAATAATTAAATTGCTTCTCATCACCATTGTTTCAATTAACTCCTGAGAAGTACACTCATTCATAACTGTGTATTGCAATTGCCTCTTGAGCTGCATAGGTAAAGTATATTTTTCAACACTAGCTACCATTTATCTAGTAGAAAAAACCTTTTTCTAGTTTGTACTGGATATATTGGTTTCTGCTACAGCTTTTTTTTATGATTCTCAATTCTGTTTCTTCCTGCCAGGTATTTACATATATTCGAAGCTACATATTTCAATCTCCACTTGAGCTGTACTGGTAAAATTTATTTTCTGATATTAGTGACAATTTATTTACGTGTCTCCCTCCCCCCCCCCCCCCCCCTCTCTCTCTCTCTCTCTCTCTCTCTCTTTCTCTCTCTCTTTCTTTTCATGTTGCCCGTCATGATGTCTGTTACAACTGTAGAGCTTGTGTTTATGGTACTCGATTCACTTTCTTTTGAAGAAGCGTTCCTCTTATTAATACCTGTATGTGATTGATCATAATAGCTGTAATTGTATTTTTTCCTGGTATAACAAATTCTCATTATCAAAACTTTCTGTATTTTTCATGTCTGAAAATAGCTCCATTGATTTGATATTACAGCCACCATGCTGTATGCAATGTTTGTTGCATGTTCACTATGCCACTGCTCAAAGCCAATGACTAGTATAGCAGTGTCCTCTTAATACAAAGAAGGCAATTCTAATTTTTGATTAATGTCCATTCCAGAGCAAAAACAAGGTGTTGACAAGTAGTCTGGCTGACTTTCCAATTGACTTATACTTTAAATGGAGTGCGATATTGTAGGAAGGTCACACACTGTTGAAGGTGGATTGTGTTCACTGAATCCTGTGATATCTTTTCACATCTCCACCAGCACATTAAATAAAATGGATCAATGAGAGAAGAAATGAAAAAAAAAATAATACCCACCTAAGGCATATAATCCAATATCATATATGCTTCCAACACTGTTGAGGAGGCTTGTAGCAGGTTTGTTAGTACTCTATCTGAAATTTTTAATACCTCCTGTCCAATGGTTACCAAATGAAACAAAACAATGGCAAGAAAGCATGGTCGAACTACTCCACATAGGTGGTTCACACCATATTTAAAGAAGCTAAGATTAATGGTTTTGATATGCTATGATAAGGTAAAAAATGGTAGTGTTGACAATGCAACTTATGTTAGCCTCAAGAGACACTATAGATCACAAATCAGATTAGCAAAATGTAGAGCAAATGATAACTTCATCAAAAACCCCAATAATAAGTGTAAGGCTGTGTGGAGGGTCATTAAAGCAGAATTAGGTACAGGTAGTCATAGTGTAAAAGTTACAACTGATGTCACCCCAGATGTGTTTAACCTCTTTTTTTATCAATGCAGCAAACCCTAATCCCTCATCGCCTCATAAGAAGAGTTCAAAATCAAATTCACAATCTACTTATATAAACCAGTTTTTACAAAAATTTGCTGATACTGTGCCAACCTGTAATTGGGGACATGTGGAAATAAGTGATGTAATTAAATCAGTGGTAAAGTTAAGTGACTCCAGATCAGAAGATATTTATGGCCTCGCAAATTTTGTGATTAAAAAAATTATCGACTTGATATCATTCCCTCTCTGCACACTCATAAACTGTATATTTGACAGTGGTATTTTTCCAGAATGTCTAAAGAAGACAGTAGTAATTCCATTACACAAAAAGGGTGATAAATCCTGCACTAATAATTATCGTCCAATTTCTCTGATACCTATTTTTTCAAAAATAATCGAATATTGTATACAAAAGCAAATTAACATGCATTTGTCAAAAAACAATATACTGACTAAGTCTCAATATGGTTTTAGAGCCCAGTTATCAACAATTAATGCTGTTGAAAATGTTGTTTCTATTGTGCAACCTTCTTTTGAATCCAAATTATCTGCTGAAGCCACACTAGTAGACTTAAGCAAAGCATTTGATTCTGTAAACCACACAAAACTGCTGGGAAAACTATGGTGTTATGGCATTAGGGATCTGGAACTCTCCCTCATTAAATCATATCTTAGTAACAGAAAGCAAACTGTAAGCTACAACGGTCAAAAGTCACAGTTACTGAATGTCACTAGAGGTGTTCCCCAAGGATCAGTGCTTGGGCCATTACTGTTTATAATATTTATAAATGACCTGCCCAGCAATATGCCATGCAAATCTGTGCTTTACACAGATGATACAACTTTCATCAATTCAGGGAAGGACATAAATAAACTGAAGGAGCAAAGTAAAGATTTTCTCAGGTTATCCAATATGTCGTTTGAACCCAATGAGTTAGCTATTAACTATGAAAAGACTGTAAATATATACTTCAGCTTATCCAATGCTGATATTGAGTACACTTCTACCAAACTTCTTAGCATATACTTAGATACGAAATTAACCTGGCAGAGTCACATAGACAACATATCTCGAAAGCTTTCGCGAGTTATATATCTACTGAAAAAATTATGCACCTGTGTTTCTGAAAGCCTGCTGATTAATTCCTATTACACATTCTTTCATTGCCATATTAGCCATGGTATTCTTCTATTGGGTAATTCTCCATGGTCCAGGAAAATTTTTATTTGGCAGAAGAAAGCCATCAGGAGCACCTCTGGGATTACCAAAAATAACATATCATGTAGGTCATACTTCAAAGAATTACAGATAATGGCAGTCCCTTCACTTTTTATGTACAGCTGCCTTTTGTACATAAAAGAAAACTTTAACAGTTACAACCTTAGGAAGTCCATTCATAATCACTTGTCAAACATTTAAGATAGACATACCAACAACTCGACTCAAGAAAACACAAGACAGTTATGAATACATGGGAATAAGGCTTTTCAACACATTACCTGTGCAGGCAAATTGTGTCTCTCTTAATATATTTTGAAAACTCTTCAAAAATAGACCTGACTTATGAAACAACTTGCAACTCTGTTTGTACCTCTTCCTAAGCTTTTCTTTGTCTCTGTAATTCCACATTTAACTGTTAAACATGTGGAGAAATCCTTATGTATGAAATGTATTCTTTTATTATGCACTTTCTTTAAAATACACACTTTAGTTATGTGGGATATCTTTATGTATCAAATGTATTCCTTTATTATGTATGTTCTTTTAAAATGTATACTTTAGCTTTGTGTGATACCTCACAATAGTTATATTTATTAATATGTAAATTGTACATCACTCATGATGACATCGATTGCATGTAAATCCTTAAAGATGGATAAATAAATAAATAAAAAATAAAAAAAAACCATCTCATAGGGCATACATTTTTCAAGAATTATGAAAACATTCCTTCTACTTTTATATCCAGGAAGTAAAACAGCACATTTTACAGTTGTAGTAATTAGAGTGCTGATGTATCAAAATGAAAAAGTCTCTACAAAACAATCCACAGAGAAGGCTGGCAGTGACTTTCATGCCCAAGAAAAGTCAATTGCGTGGAACCTAAATCATTGATACTGATTCAAATTGTGTGTTCTCAGTATTTAGGAAACAACATTTAACATGACACAATGTTTGTAATCAGTTATGAACAAAGACCACCATCTGTTTTATGACATTCTAAAATCCGGATTATGTGGCAGAAGTGATGCTGCAAGATGGTGCAGCTGTAATGTTTAGTAAAAAGGTATCATAGTTTCAGAGGTGTGAACAAAGCCAATCTTACCATAGTCTTATAAGAAATTTGATGTACTAATTTTGGTATTAGTAGCAAAGACCTTATACAATTACACAAAAACTAATATGAAACAGCTATTCACAAAAGTGTTTCACTATAGTAGACCATACTTACAAAATGATATGCATACCAGCCAATCTAGATATTGTAACAATATGGTAATTACAAACTTTTCTATCTAGAGGGTTGAAACATTAGGGAATGCATCATCAGTGAGACATGAATGGAAGAAACTGATAAAACAGTTTAGTTGGTGACTATTTTGCCTAATTTCCATGTCTTTCATTTGGAGTAAGAAATAGGGGTGCTAGAAAGCACAGTACCATATTTAAGTAATGACTTCATGAATGTTTCCTATAGAGATGGAAAACTTTTAAATTCCAATTTCATTTATAGCACCTACAGAAAATGATGAGATAGTGGAAGCACAAATTCCAATACACAATTTGAGTTCTTACTGGATTCTGCATATGACTGACTTACTACCCAAAGGTACCTAATCAAATATCATTACATTGTCACTTATGTTCTCGTGCTTAATTATGAAATCCATCTATATTGTGTCCTATGTAACAAGAACTCATCCTTGGACTGCTGTCAAGTACAGTTGAATATAGTGATGTGTACACAGTACACAAGAAACATTTCATAGCTATGTCTTAAATGTCCAGAAAAACAGTTTAGTAATTTTTGAAACTTTATATATTCGTTTTCAACAAATGTAAATATTTATTGGTACTAATTGTGTGTCAGTTCTTAAAAGCAGCATTTGGTGAAATAGTTAATTATTTCCCTTGCTCCAACCTATATTCTAACAAACTTTCTCTGAGCAACTGTAGGTAGCTCCCATGATGGCCTCAGAATTGCTTCTGACACATTCTGGAAAAAACAAGCCTGGCGGCAAAGTATTACACTCATTGTTTATTGCACGAACTATATATGCAACAAATGATCTTCTTGTTGTAGATTTGTTACACTGTCACATAAGACACTAACAGTCCATTAACATACTACCTGATGTGTGAGTTGGGAGCTTTCCTGCATTCTATGGCTGTGGTGCATTTGGTCTGGAGCATTAATCTAGATACAAGTTCTCATGACTTGACACATGTTCCTAACTGATGCCGTGTTATACCTGAGGATGATCTGTTATTTTTAATAAAGTGACATGTGGCTGTTTTCTGTAAGTAATACACAGAATATCTGAAATGCAAAGTAATGGTTTTTGCTGTACTTGACTGCCATATGAAGTTTATGAAATTTTCTGTAGTAAGTCAACAGATAACAAATTATATTCTGATACCATTATTACAGTTGGCATTTTTTATGGAATAGAGCAAAATCTTTCTTTTTTGTGAAAGCTCACTTTGGTTGATGTAACAATCAAATGAATCCTTTATTACTTCATAACTATGAGTATCTAATTTATGAATAAAGTAGGTGGGAGAGCACCAGCACTGCATTTAAAAAGTGAAACTACTTTTGCACTTCTTATCATAGATATGTGAACTGCAAAGTATTGAGAACTATATAGTATAACTTGGTGTTTAGATGTCAACTCTCTTACACTCTACATTTATACTCTGCAAACCACAGCAATGTGCATGGCTATGAGTATGCCCAACTGTATCAGTTGTTAGGGCTTCTTCCCAATATTTTCATTTATGGAGTACAGAAAGAATGACTGTTTAATCACCACTGTAATTAGTGTGATTTTCCCTTCATGGTTCTTAGAAGAGTGATACATAGGGGGTTGTAGTATTTTTCTAGTTTCTTTGTGTGAGAAACTTCACATGGTTGTTTGCATCTATCTGTCAGCTAGTTCATTTTTTTTTCCAGCATCTCCAGGACACTTTCCTGTGGGTCAAACAAAGCTACATCTATATCTATGTCTACATCTACATAGGCCTACATACAACCTAAACCACCATACGTTACCTAAGCCACCATACGTTGCACAGCAGAGCATACCATTTACCCTTCTAGTCATTTCCTTTCCTGTTCCATTCATAAATAGAGTGAAGGAAAAAAAACTGTCTATAAGCCTCCTTATAATGCCTAATTTCTCTCATCTTATCTTCATGGTCCTTATGCAAAATGTACATTGGCAGCAGTAGAAATGATCTGCAGTCAGTCGCAAATGCTGGTTTTCTAATTTCTGCAATAGTGCCTTGTCAAACAGCATCATCTTCCCTCCAGAGATTTGTATTTGAGTTCACAGGGCTTTTCCATAATACCTGCATGTTGATCAAACCTATTGGTAACAAGTCTAGCAGCATGCCTCTGAATTGCTTCAGTGTCATCCTTTAATCCAACCTCTTGGGGATCCTAAACACTTGAGCAGTACTCAAGAATGGGTCACACTGGCATTCCATACACCATTTCCTTTACAGATGAGCTACAGTTTCCCAAAATTCTCCCAATAAAATGAAGTTGAACACTCACCTTTTCTACTACCTCCCTGATGTGCTCCTTCCATTTCATATCGCTTTCCATTGTTACCCCTAGATATTTAATCAATGTGACAGAATGAAACAGTACACTGCTAATGCTGTATTTGAATATTACATGATTTTTTTCCCTATTCATCCACATTAACCTACATTTTTCTACATTTATAGCAAGCTTTCATTCACACTAATTAGAAATTCTGTTGAAATCACTTTGTATCCTCCTATAGTCACATCCACAGCTCGTAGTCTAGTGACTAACGTTGCTGCCTCTGGATCATAGTGGCTAACATTGCTGCCTCTGGATCATGGGGTCCCGGGTTCAATTCCCGGCTGGGTTGAGGATTTTCTCTGCCTGGGGACTGGGTATTTGTGTTGTCCTCATCATTTCATCATCATCATCATTCATGACAGTGGCTAAATTGGACTGAGTAAAGAAAATGTAGTGTGTGAAAAATTGGGACTTTTTATGGGCGCTGATGACTGCACAGTTGAGGCACCCAACAAAACCAAACATCATAATCCTATAGTCACTCAAAAATGACACATTCTCATACACCACAGCATCATCAGCAAACAGATTTAAAATGCTCTGTCAGATCATTTACGTATGTAGTGAATAAGAGCTGTCCTACCACACTGGGGCACTCTTGGCGATACCCTTGTCTCTGGTGAACACTCAACATCAAGGACAATGTACTGGGTTCTGTTGCTTAAAAATTCTTTGAGCCAGTCACATATCTGGTAACCTAATCTGTATGCTTGGACCATCATGAGCAGTCTGCAGTAGGACACCATGACAGATGCTTTCCATTGATGTGATCATTCATGCTGCCCTTCTTTAAATCTGTTCAATATCTCCTGTTAGGCCTGTTTGGTATGGGTCCCACACACTTGAGTAGTATTCTAAGACAAGTTACATGAGTGTTCTGTAAGCTGTTTTGTTTGTGCATTGACGACATTTTCCCATCATCCCATTAATAAACAGAAGTTTACCATCTGCTGTGCATATGACTGAGCCTATGTGATCATTCAATGTCATATCCCTATAAATTATTACACCCAAGTATGCATACAGGTTGACTGATTACAGTTGTGACTCATTGATGTTGTAGTCATAGGATATTATGGTTTTTCGTTTTATGAATTGAAAAGTTTAATATTTCGTAGCATTTCAAGCGGGTTGCCAGTCTTTGTGCCACTTACCAAGATCTTATTGAATATTTGTGCAACTTTTTTCAAACAGTACTTTGTTATAGATGACAGCATCACTGCAAAAGTTCTGAGATTACTATTAATATTGTCTGCCAGGTCATTAATATATGACATGAACAGCAAGAGTCCCAACACACTTCCCTGGGGGCACACTCAAGGTTACTTCTACATCTATTGATGACACTCCTTTCAAGATAACACACTCAAGGTTACTTCTACATCTATTGATGACACTCCTTTCAAGATAACATGCTGCATCCTCACTACCAAGATTCGTATGATCACATAACAAATTTCACTTGATGCCCCATACAGTCATACTTTTGATAATATGTGTAGATGTAATGAGTCAAATGCTTTTCAGAAGTGAAGAAATTCTGCATCTACTTCTCTGCCTTGTTCTGTGGCCTTCAGGATGCCACATGAAAAAAATTGAGTTGGTTTCACAGGACTAATGTTTCTCATCAAGATACCTCATTGCATTTGACCTCAGAATATATTCTAATATGCCACAACAGATGACTGTCAAGGAGTTTTGTGAATCACTTCAGCTGACCTTTTTCTCAATTGATGTAAACTATATTTTCTTCCAACTACTTGGCACAGATATTTGTTCTGATTACCCCAATTTCAGGCAGTGTGCAGAAGCAGTGTGGACTTAAATATGGCAGAGTTGCAGCATGTGGCAGATCACTTGAACAAGCGGGAGTGTCGCCGCCTAATGGCAGCATTGCGCTCCCCTTCACGTGACCTACCTTCCAAGTCACAACTGGAACTTGCAGGTAAGCTTTGTGTGAATTCAGTTAAGTCAGTAATTCTGTTCTCTTATTCCTCCCTCATTCCTTTGTACTTTATAATCCTTCTTGCAGGATCCTAGAAAATTTTACTGTTGCTTTCCAACTGAAATAGTCTTGAATCATGAGACTGTTTTGCATATCGCATCTGTATTCTGCAAACCATTGTAATGTGTGTGACAGAGTATATTTCCCATTGTACCAGTTGTTAGGATTTCTTCAGATTCCATTAGCATGTGTAGCACAGAGAGAATGATGGCTTAAAAGTCTTTTTGTGTCTTATAATAAGCTTAATCTTGTATTTATGGTCCCTATGGGATTGATACATTAATGGGTATAGTATATTCCTAGTCTTCTCACTTAATACTCTGTCTTGAAACATTGTAAGTAGGCTCTCATGGGATAATGGAGGGTGGAGTGGTAGTTGGGAGGAAGGGGGGGGGGTGGAGAGGAGAGGGATATCTTTAACTGTCTACCTTATAATTGAGCAATATTCTGGGATGGATCATACAAATGTTTTGAATGAATCTCCTTTATGCATTTTTCCCAGTGTCTTACTTATGACTGATTTTTGTAGCCTGCTTTGCTTATGACTGATTCTATGTGATCATTCAATTTCATATCCCTACAGATTGTTAACTGAAGTATTTGGATGAAGTGACAAATTCCAGTTGCAACTCACTGATACTCTGTACAAAACTATGTTTTTGTGCTTTGAGAACTGTACAGTTTTATGTTTGTGAACATTTTTGCACCAGTTTGAGTTCTTGAATATTTGTGCTGCTTTTTCAATGCGGTATATTTGTTATAGATAACTGCTTCATCTGCAAAAAGTTTGATGTCACTATTAGTAGTGTTTTAGAGGTTATTAATATATGACATGAACACTTGGGTCCCAACTCATTTCCCTGGGACATGTCTCTCATTACTTCTTCATCTGTCAGTGAGTCTCCAGCCAACAAAACATGTCATATCTTCCCTACCAAAAAACCTTCAAGCCAATCACAAATTTCATTGTTATCCATATGATTGTACCTTTGTCAGTGGGTGGAATGCTTTTCAAAAGTCAAAAAATATGCATCTACCTGACTGCCTTGATGCATAGCTTTCTGGATGTCATGAGAAAAGCACAAGATGGGTGTTGCATTACCGATGTTTTTTGAATCCATGGTGGTGAAGAGAGAGGACATTCGGTTTGATATATCTCATTCTGTATGAACTCAGAATATGTTTTGAGATTCAACAAGAGATCAATGTCAAAGATATTGGCTGGTAAGATGCTACTCCTCTTGTAGGCACATGTGATCTTTGCTTTCTTCCAAGCCGGCCAGAGTGGCCGAGTGGTTCTAGGTGCTACAGTTTGGAAGCGCGTGACCGCTACGGTCACAGGTTTGAATCCTGCCTCAGGCATAGATGTGTGTGATGTCCTTAGGTTTGTTAGGTTTAACTAGTTCTAAGTTCTAGGGAACTGATGACCTCAGCAGTTAAGTCCCATAGTGCTCAGAGCCATTTGAACCATCTTTCTTCCAACTATTGTTCACAGGGTCTTCAGTATATTATGGTTGAAAGAGCCAGCTCAGCTACAAATTCAGTATAGAATCTGACAGGATTTCCTACTCAGCCTGTATAAATGACTAATTTTAGTGATTTCAGCTGTTTCTCAATGTCACTGACACTAATATCTCCATTGCTCAGATTTGCAATGGTGAAAGAATTAAACTGTGGCAGTATGTCTGATTTTTCATTTGTGAAACAAGATTCTGCTTTTACTTTGCTACCCTCAATTTCAGTTCCCGCATTATCCATACTTTGGTATCACTGAAAGCCTCTAAGTATGGCCAGAATTTCTTTGTGTTTTATGAGAGATCCTGTGATTATAATCCACTACAGTAGTCATTGAATGTTTCATGCATTGGCCGTTTGACATCCAAAAACATTTCATGTAATTTCTCTATGTGTATACTCCTATACTTTGTTTTACACCTATTGTGTAACAGTTGGTGCTTTTTAGAAGTTTCTTTATAGAGGCTGTATACCATGGAGGTCTCCCACATCAAAAACTGTTCTATTAAATACATAACTATCCAGCACTTAGTCAACTATTCTTCTTAACTGCAGCCACAGTTCACCTACATGCTCCTACCTATAGCTAAAAGTTCTTCTTCGAGACACGACACTGCTACCTCTTTATATAGAATATAGTGTATAGAAACAGTGTCAGAAATCAACCAGTTGATACTTTTGTCTTAAATCTACAAGTATGCTCTACAGGTCACCGCAAACTGACTATAAGTTGAGTTAACCAGGCAAAAAAGTTAGCTACTTGGTCTGGTGTAGCTAGAAGCAACTACAGGCAATCGTAAAGGTATGTGTGTTGCAAAGCAGAGGGCTTTTGCTTGGGTGGTGTGGTGTGTTCGTCTGTAGTTAAGGCTGCTAGTGCACACTTGTGTTATTGTGCTTAGCTCAGAGGTATGTTGTTTGGATCATCAGACCACTGAGTGAGCTGATGCAGCCCTACGTAACTTCACGTCTTGTGCCAACGCCTTCATCTCCGAATAGTGCTTGCACCCAATGTATTGAATTACTTGTTAGATATATTCCATTCACTATCACTCCCCCTCCCCCCACACACCCCCATACACTGTTTACCTCTACAGTTTTTCCTAGTGCTGTGGAAATTATTCCTCAGTGTCTTAACGCATGTCCTATCATCCTCTTCCTTTGTCTTGTCAAAGTTTCCCACACATATCCATCCTCACCGATTGTGTGGAGAAATTCCTCATTTCTTATCTTATCAGTCCACCTACTTTTAAGCATCCTTCTATAGCACCACATCTCAAATGCTTCGATTCTTGTATTCTCTGGTTTTCCCACAGTCTATGATTAACTTCTGTGCAATGCTATGCTCCAGATGTACATTTTCAGAAACTGATTCCTCAACTTAAGGCCAGTGATTGATACTAGCCATTCAAGGCGGTGTGACCTCTGGCACCCCTGCCTCATGCCTGTGGGAGGAGTGGGCTGAGTGGTGGCCTGCTGAGTCCCAGTGGTAGACTGGTAATCGAGAAAAATACTTTGCATTAATTTTCAAATACACATTTTTCCATGACAGTTAATAAAATGTTCTGGAAGCAGAAATTAAATAAACAGTGCTTCCGACTGTGTCCAGTTTTGTCTCAAGCGTATATGGGCTGTTATGCCAAGGTTGATTGGATTTCATCTTAAAACCCACTGTTTCATACCCATCTGTGGAGGACATTTTCAAGCGAAACTGTAGCTTCTTTGAATGTCTCGCTAGTGACTACAGCAAAATTCTGCTTCCATGTGCTTCTGCACAGTGGTGTGACATCACATGTTTTGAATGCATGAAAGCAATTTACCATTGTTCACTGCCTTTGTCTGCTGTTGCTATCACTCCATGGTGGAAACTGGTATATATATCTTCTTCAGCATGGGAATCCAGATGTCATTCGATTTCATGCCCTCCTTGTTCCTATTAAAATCCCTGGGGTGTTTTCCAATTTCTATGGCCTCCTTGTATAATGTTTCACAGGATCCACTTGTGGCTGCCAGTACCTGAGTCCTATCAAAATGAATCTGGTGGTCTCCTGGCTGCAACAGCTGGTCTTTCAATGTCCCATCTTTAAGGCACCGGTCATATCTTCTGTGATGCTGAGGGAAGACTGCCATGCATGGAACACAAGCTGTTGCCTCATAGCAGGGATCTGGTTTCGGCAGATGCAGACAGCAGGTCTGGTGTGATGTGGTACAAAGGCCCACAGGGTGGACCTAGTGTGGAAAGTGGCTCCCCAACCCAGTCTAAAACCTGTGGCTGCAGCTGGCAACACCTAGTCATCTCATTGTCTGGCATAGCCCTGGATTGTGGTAGTACTGCGGTGCTCAGGATGAATCTGTCTCAAAATTCACAGTTATTTATACTGCCCCAGGGTGCATTTGTTGCACTATTGCTCAGCACCCACGTAGCTCATAACATGGTTCTAGCCCTGGTATGGTGACACCTCCCTGCCCACTACAGCTATTACTGCTGTGCAATGCATGTTTTGCAGAGCACAGCACATTGATCTTACAACCTTTTTGCACACACATTGATCTGATCTACAAGTCACCAAACTGTGCTTACCGGCCAGCAGTAGCTAATGCAACACTTGACAGAAGTTTTTTACAAATTTTACTTAAGACTAGGTTGTTGCGCTACACTTTCTCTCTCCACAAGCAAGACATAGTCCCTTTGGTCTTTCTCAGGACAGGTTGCCACTGTGATTACTTCTACCATCATTTCACAAAATAAATGACACACTCCCAATTTTATACTAGGCTAACTACACATTATTTTTATTTATTTATTTATTTATTTATTTGTGTGTCTCATAGATCATTGGTGCAATTGTATCACTAGGATGTAGAAAATGTCAGATTATTACAGTAATAAGCATACACTATGTGATCAAAAGTATCCGGACACCTGGCTGAAAATGACTTAAAAGTTTGTGGCGCCCTCCATCGGTAATGTTGCAATTCAATATGGTGCTGGTCCACCCTTAACCTTGACGACAGCTTCCACTCTCACAGGCATACATTCAGTCATGTGCTGGAAGGTTTCTTGGGGAATAGCAGCCCATTCTTCATGAAGTGCTGCACTGAGGAGAGGTATAGATGTCGATCAGTGAGGCTTGGCACAAAGTCGGCGTTCCAAAACATCTCAGAGGTGTTCTATAGGATTCAGGTCAGGACTCTGTGCAGGCTAGTCCATTACAGGGATGTTATTATCGTGTAACCACTCCGCCACAGGCTGTGCATAATGAATAGGTGCTCAATTGTGTTGAAAGATGCAATCACCATCCCTGAATTGCTCTTCAACAGTGGGAAGCAAGGAGGTGCTTAAAACATCAAGGTAGGCCTGTGCTGTGACAATGCCATGCAAAAAGAATAGGGGTGCAAGCCCCTTCCATGAAAAAGACAACCACACCATAACACCACCGCCTCTGAATTTCACTGTTGGCACTACACACGCTGACAGATGACTTGCAACAGGCATTCACCATACCCACACCCTACCATCAGATCACCACACTGTGTACTGTGATTCATCACTCCACACAATGTTTTTACACTATTCAATCATCCAACGTTTATGCTCCTTACACCAAGTGAAGCGTCACTTGGCATTTACCGAAGGGATGTGTGGCTTATGAGCAGCCACTCAACCATGAAATCCAAGTTTTCTCACCTCCTGCCAAACTGTCATAGTACTTGCAGTGGATCCTGATGCAGTTTGGAATTCCTGTGTGATGGTGTGTATAGATGTCTGCCTATTACACAATACGACCCTCTTCATCTGTCGGCAGTCTCTGTCAGTCAACAGACAAGGTTGGTCTGTACACTTTTGTGCTGTATGTGCCCTTCACGTTTCCCCTTCACTATCACATCGGAAACCTAGGAATGTTTGCGAGTGTAGAAATCTCGCATACAGATGTATGACACAAGTGACACCCAATCACCTGACCATGTTCAAAGTCCGTGAGTTCCGCGGAGTGCCCCATTCTGCTCCCTCACGATGTCTAATGACTACTGAGGTCGCTGATGTGGAGTACGTGGCAGTGGGTGGCAGCACAATGCACCTAAAATGAAAAATGTATGTTTTGGGGGTGTCCAGATACTTTTGATCACATATTGTATCTAAATGGTCATGAGGCTGTACTAAAACATATAGGTTATAGTAGTAATAATGATTACACAAACAAATTATAAGCCCTATATTCTAATACATATAAAAATCATTCTGTCATCAATTGATATGCCAGTGCTACATAGTCAGTTCTTACAGGAATGCTTAAAATTACACACACTTTACTAATTCTTATACATTGTCAAAAATTCCTGCAAAGAATAGAAAGAACTATTCAAAAGATAAATTTTCAGCTGGTTTTTTTAATTTAGTCATATCCCCAATGGCTGATTTAACATGAAATGGATGTTCATTGTATACTTTTATTCTTAAATAATGTACTCCTTTCTGTACCATATTTTTTGTATATCTTTGTGAAGTTCCTGTTTACTTCTTGTATCATGATCATGATATTCACTGTTTATTTTGTAAACTGTGTGCTTATTGTTCACAAAGCACATTAGTGAAAAGATGTACTGAAATGGCATGGTGAGGATCCCGAGCCATTTGAATAAGTTTCTGCAAGAGCATCTCAGGTGCACTCTAGCCACAATTCCTATGACTCTTTTCTGTGCAATAAAGAATTTGTTTGCTTGTGACTGGTTATCCCAAAATATGATGCCACATGTCATAACTGAATGGAAATATCCTAAGTATGCAGATTTAATTGTTTCCAAGTCACAAACAGATGAAACTGAACAAATGGCAAATGCTGCTGAATTCAGTCTATTAATAGGTCATTGATGTGAACTGACTATGTGGTTTTCTTGTGAGGATAAGTTTGGGAGTATATTTACTGGAAAAGGGTAAGGGAAACTTTGGTCGCAAGGTCAAACTTCCGAAAGTTGTACAAAAACAGAAAGTTAGAAAACTGCTTAAAAAAGTAGTCCTATTTATTCCTCTCTCTGTAGCGTTCATTAAAGACTGAATTCTCCTTGAAATGCATGGTTTTCTGGTGCTCTTCCCCCCCCCCCCCCCCCCCAAAAAAAAAGAAACTTCCTCGTGCCTGGTGGCACTACACTATGTGAATTATGTTCAGTGTATCTGTACTTGGTTTAAGTGGTTTGCCCCATATGTTAGATGCACCTCATGACAGCTCTACTCTGGCAACAGCTTTCTGTCACTGAAGGTTATCTTTGGCATGATGTTCAGTCAGAACATTTCATTTCAGATTGCAGCTGCACTGTAAACAGCTCACTGTGCGCATCAGCTGCTTGACCTGAAACAAGGCTGTGACACAGTACTTGCACTTGTGGTACCTCGTGAATGTCTAGTGTGCACTCTTAAACAGATTCAGTGCTGTTGACTTGACTATCTGCTCTCTGAACTCGTCTCCTCTTTGTTTTCCTCCATTCACCCTGTTTCTGAGGAAATGTATATGACTGTACTATATCTGCCACAACATCTGCAACGAAACTACCAACATCTTCATGTGCATTCCCTGTAATATCTAAAACAACAGCAGCATCTACAATTTCGCTCGACACATTGTAAAAATCACAGGCACATACACACTTCCCTGTGCATCTGGCCTAGGGCTGTCGTGCCTCAACATAACACCTACTATCTCCCACTGGAGTAGATACTATTGCATTTAAATCACCTGTGAAGCTATCTCCAAACTTAAATCACTTTGGTATTGCCCGCACCAATTCCTGCTACCCCAAACTATACAGTTCCACTTGGTAATGAAGCTGCTTCTTCTACATCACTCTTCTCCGCTTCAGCAATGTCATTACTCTGCACCTTGGATAAATTCTCAGGATCTTGCATTATATCACCATCAACTATTATCATAATCTTTCCATTCAAATGATCATCCATCCATCCATGATATACCTGCTCTTTACAGGACTGACAGGTTTGACCAAACTAACGGTAGTCGGCTGTCCTGCAGGAACAGGTAAACTATCCTCAGGCCTGCTCCTCTCACTTTCAGCTTCCTCCTTCTTCATCCTCTCTGATTATTCTGTATCCCTTCTTTCCATCTTCTCCATAATTAACTACTCCTAACCTACCAAGGCCTATTTTTTATCAACCAGTGCTCTCTCCACAACTTCTCTCTGTACTCTGGAGTTTTGCAAAAAGCTTTTTTCTTCACCTCAGTCTGAATCACTTTCTATTTTTAGACACCCCAGCATTATCCACTAGCATCTCATCTCCTTAGTCTCTTATTATTCTCAGTACCTCACCTGTCATAATCAAAGGGAAAAAAACCACTTAATCATACCACTATTCCAACACTTCTCATTACCTTACATGCTTAAAAACGGAGACATATTCCCTGTTACGCACAAAATAAAATAAAATTCGAAGAACACTTAACCATATCACTATCTCATTACTTCCTACTAAACTTAATTACTTTTGTCTGAGTTGCTGCCAGTAATTATTGCTATGCATCAAAACAATGACTAATTTAGCTTCAGCTTGCAAATCATTGCTCATTGTTCACAGCTTATATACTTCTGGAGAAAAAAGAGATGCACTCACTCCACCATGTGTCAATGAAACTGCACCCCTGCAAAGAGATGCACTCACCCCACCATGTGTCAATGAAACTGCACCCCTGCAATGGTCAAGTCATCTTTTTTATCTGCTGATCTGTGGATGGCAGTTGTAGGCATTGCTACACCACTGCTGTCACCAAACAACTCAGCCATAGGCTTGAAGGTCCTGCTGCTGCCACCAGCTTGTTGGGGGTGATGCAACCTTTGACACCACTCTGCTTTGGCCCTCGGATGGGGGAAGAGCTGAGTCCTTTGGCACCATTCTGTTGTGGCCCTTTGGGGGGAAAGGACAGAGCAGCAGGTCGGTGTGGCCCAGTGATAGACTGGTGGTCAAGAAAAATACTTTGTATTAATTTTCAATTCCACATTTCTCCATCATCAATATGAGGCAGACATGCCCCCCTATGGTGCAGTGGGCTAACGATGGTCAGTGGATGGCTTACCTCTGCTCAGCGGGATGGTGCACTCGTCAATGCCCTGTGATTCTGACATCAGGCCAGGCAGCAAGCTGGCGGTCCATCAGTAGCCTAAGATGAAGCCCCAACATTAGTGGTGTACTACTTCTTCTTGCTGCATCTGCCATATGTTGATAAAATCCATGCTCAGGTGTCCCAAGTGCAGTTCGCATTTAACCTGATGCTGCGGGAAGAATGGAAGATTGCCATGCATGGGACACAACCCCCTGCCTCCCAGCAGGAGTCTGGCATCAGCAGGTGCAGACAGCAGGTCTGCTGTGCTGTGGCACCAAGTCCCACAGGATGGATTTAGTGTGGGAGGTGGCTCCCTGACCCAGTCTGAAACTCGTGGGTGCAGCTGGCAGCACCTAGCCATCTCATCGTCTGGCATAGCCCTGGATTGTGATAGTCTGTGGTGCTCAAAATGAATCTGTCTCAAAATTCACACTTATTTATACCATTCCAGTGTGCATTTGTTGCATATTTATACCATTCCAAAGTGCATTTGTTGCACCTTTGCCAGGCAACCAGTCATGTAGCTTATAACATGGTTCCAGCCTTGGTGTAGTGACACCATCTTGTGCACTCTGGCTATTACCACTGTACAGTACAGCTTTTGCATGAGTGTGGCTAACCCATCTTGCAATCCTCTTCTATATACACTGCCAGAAAAAAATAGTATTTCTGGAAGAATGATGTCAATTTTAATCCAATGATGGCATATGACACCCGGGGGATATTAGGTGTACTGATGATGGTTTCAGCATTGTCTACCAACAGATAGCAAGTGACATAGCTACAAGAGTCCCATATGTGTTTACTCTTTAATAGGGAATGCTCAAAGCCAGAAGGCTTAGTATAGTGCAAACGTGTGAATCAAGCAGGCAACAAATGTGAGAATCAAGCAGGCAACCATGCCATGGAGACACATGAACATTCTCATACCCATAGACAAGGATCTGGACATCCACAGAGCACAGATACCCACCAGGATCATCATATTGTAAGGGCATCAATGGCATATTGTACAGCTACTACAGCATAGACAAGAGGGCTTGTGAACCCAGACATGTCAAAATGACCTGTTGTGAACCGGTTATAAGAGCAGGACTATGGGCATGCACGTCTCTAACCTGTCTTCCACCCACATCACAGCACTGATGTGCACTGCTCCACTGATGCCATCAGAGGATCGCTTGGAAGATGGATTGGTATGCTGTGGTCTTCAGCGATGAAAGCAGATTCTACCAGCATGCAAGTGATGATCCTTTGTGTGTACAACATAGCACTGGGGAGTGCTGTCTCGTAGAGTACATATGTTTATGACACACTGGACCCATCCAAGGCATTATGGTCTGGTGCGAGATAACCTACAATTGTCATTCACCTTTGGTATCTCTGGAGAGGATGCTAACCAGTGCTTGGTGTGGGCAGAATTTTGTTAGACCCCCTTTTTTTTTGCCATTCTTGCAATTGAAAGGGGATGTTTTATTCCAACAACATAATGCTCACCCACATATTCCCTGTGAAACTCAGCACACTCTGCAAGATGTGTAGCAACTTCCCTGGCCAGAATGATCTCCAGACTTGTCTCCGAGCACGTGTGGAATATGATGGGGTGGGAAGTGACTCTTGTGACTCATCAACCAACGACTCTCACATAACTACATGAACGGGTCAAGCGGGTGTGGCATAATGTATCCCAGGACAGTATTCACCATCTGTATGAGTGACCTGATGCTAGATTCAGTGCCTGCATTGCCGCCAATGTACTAATATGGGTGTTTCAGCATGAGCTGATACCTGGTACTTCAGAACCTCTTATGCTATTGGTCTGTAAATGTAATCATTTCATGTATCCCACATGCACTGTTGCAATAATAAATCTTGAGTGAATTGGAGACCTCTAGCATGGTATACTATTTTTTTTAATTTTTGCCAGTGTGTATTGCTGTAACCTAAATGTCTCCACACTGTGCTTTCCAGTTAGCAGTAGCTAACGCTACATTCCAAAGAGGTTTGTTATAAATTCTTACATCTTTCATTTAAGACTAGGTAATGATGCTACATAGTGAATAAACACTCTTCATCACACAGAAAACGTGGATAAATTCTAATCACTTGATAGTTCACAATTCCAGTCCATTGTCATAAATTTCAGAACACACCAAAACAGCAATCCGTATAGTCCGGGGTCCAGCCAATCCATATTGTAGGCCCCAGAGGATCTGGCATCAGTGGCCATGCAGCATTTTCATCAGACTGAACGCCTGTATTGGTGAAGTCCTGTAGGAGACCATGAACTGTATCAGGACCCTGGCCTTGTGTGCGGATACACACTAAAGGTGTGGATGAATTGCTCAGCTTCACCATTTGTAATGGCACCACTGTCATGTGTATTATGCCATTTTGAGAGCAGAAATCCTGAAACATAAAGATGAAAATTAGACCAATGTCTGAAATGATTGTTTCTGGGTTACCTCCAATGATGAGTATTTTCTGCAAGGCAGTTATTGTGTCTCTTTGCTGTGATATCTGACATTCGAATTAAGTAAGGAAACTTGAAATATGGGTGGTGGGGGTGCTGACCGGATTGACACATAGGTCTTGCTGGAGTGGCCTTGCCAGTAGCTGTGCCGCCTGTGAGTGCCTTCATGTGTGTTATAACTCAATGGTCAGCATAGAGGAGGTTTATGACATGCTGATGATGTGATGAGTACATGGCAGTCATCGTCCAATGTCAGCATCAGTTCTCGTTGTACCACCTGGATCCTGATGTTTAGGGGAAAATATATGCAAAGATTTGGAAGGGACTGTGGAGAGTGGCTTTCTGGCCAACCTAGGCAGATGTATCGCATAACTTGTTTTCTGTTAAAGTGCTCAGCTGTTTCCTTTGTGAATGTGGATGCAGTGACAGGAAACTCTTTTAGTTAGTTTTGTAAGGTGGAATTACAGTGTATTCTAAGAGTTACATGTAAGATCTGACCCCATAGGTAATTTGGATAGAGCATTGGCATTAGCATGTTGTGCTGTCAGCCAATAGTGAATTGAAAAATTGTAATTGCTGAGGAAGGGAGTCCAACAATGCACACACTGTGCCATTTTTTTCTGAAACGATATTAATGGTTTATGGTCCATCATGAGATGAAATTTTGTGCCATAAAGAAATGTAAAGAATATTTCGATGTTCAATATGATAGCCAGTGCTTCTTAATCAATTTGCGAGTAATTTGTCTGGATGGAAGTGAGTGTTTTAGATGTATATGCAATGGGTTGCTCATGGCTATCATCACTTATGTGAGAAAGAATGGCTCAAATCCCATGTTGAGACATGTCCATGACAGGATGGATCATAGGTCACCAGACAAGAAGCAGACTTTAGATAATCTTTTAACTTGTGAAAAGCCTCCTGAGTCTGCTGTGACCATTCATATTTAGTGCCATTGTTGCATAGATTATTATGGGATCTGGCAATAAATTTTGGATAATAATTTATTTTTCCAAGAAATGACTGAAGATTATGTGGGTGAAACCATCTAGATCACTTATTAAAATTATTTATTTATTACTACATTTTGGCTGCTGCCTGATTCGATGTAGTGTTTAGTACTGACACAGAAGCTTCTTTTTAAGTTCTACTCTTCTGATATTTGATGATGGCAGTAACCAAAACATCATAAAAAATAAAGAAATTATAATAACTGATTTTGATGGTTTTAGTTAAAAAATATTCACAATAATCACAGATTCACACAGGAAATTCATTTCGTATGTCAGTGAAATGACTGAAGGTCCTTTAAATACATAGACGATGCTTAAAGAATTTGGAATATTGTAGGTTGCATTTTATTCTATATTTTTTGTGTCTGGTACAATAGACATAAGTTCGCAAGATGTTGCTCTCTTGTAGCACTGCTTACTAATATACTGCTGAGCTAATTGACTGTTCAGAATATTTTGAATCATCTGCTCCAAAGATTGTCGGAAAATTGCTGGTTGCACTAGCATTTCTGAAAGGCAGCCTGTTGTATCTGTACAGTCCAAATAGAGTGTTGATGACCATTAATTGGTGGGACTATTCATCTGGTGGCAATTGTAAATAAACTTATGATAGATCAGTTTTAGAGTAATACAGTCCACTTGATAGTCTTGATATGAACTCTTCTGGCTGTGGAATGAGACAGACAATCTCTGATTGTACTTTTATAGCTGATTTAAAGTCCTAACAGAAATGCAGGGAGCCATTTGGTTTTGGTAACACTTCCAATGGTGTTGCCCACTGACTGGATGTGATGGACGTGAGGGCATCTTCTTGCATCACAAAATCTAACTCAGATTTGATGTCATCTCTCAATGCTACCTGCACTGGTCTAGCTCTAGTGTGACGAGGGCCTCCCGTCGGGTAGACCGTTTGCCTGGTGCAAGTCTTTCGATTTGACGCCACTTGGGCAACTTGCGCATCGCTGGGGATGAAATGATGATGATTAGGACAACACAACACACAGTCCCTGAGCAGAGAAAATCTCCGACCCAGCCGGGAATCGAACCCGGGCCTTTTGGACTGACAGTCTGTCGCGCTGACCACTCAGCTACCGGGGCGGACCCTAGCTCTAGTGAGGTGCACAGAAGACTTTACCTTCATATGAGCTACGTAATCATTTGCACGCTCTAAGCCTGGTGAAAGTAGATGTGAGTATTCAGTGCACAGTGAATAGTAATAATCGAATGGTATACCTGTTGAGACACTGTTGATGCCATCTATTGTTTTAAAACCAGAAGAAGAAAATGCATCCATTCCAAAAACATGTTTTGTGCTTGCCATGATGGCACAGCTAAGAAAGAAGTCGGCTGGTTAACTTTTATGTACAATGCCACTACTGTGCATTTACCCTGCAAAAGTGTGCAGTCCTCGCTGTTGGACTGTAGCTTTTGTGATGTTGGCTCAAGAGGTGGAGAACCAATCTGAGCACAGGTTTCCCCATTTGTAATATAAACTAGTGAATGAGCATGGTTGATTGTCAATGGGAGAAAAAACTTTTACAGACACTCTGTAAAAAGGTTCAGCTGGAGCCATAATGTTTTTATGCTGTTGCAGCATTGTCAATGGGATGTGGTGCTGCTTTTGCAGGCTTCTGCCACAAGTTCTTGTTTACAGCACTGCACTCACTGTGTTTCTTTACATATGCACTGAGTGTGCATATTTTTAACAAAACAATGTGGGCACTGGATGACTCTGGGTTTAAAATCTGTAATTAGTGTCAAATGTTCAGCTCACAATGTTTTTTCTCATGTTATCAGTTACTGTTAAAAATGAATACACCATAGATTTATACAGACTAGAAACAGCAGAGGGCCTATAACACTTCCTTGGAGAATGTAGGTATCACTTCTGTTTCACTTGATGACTGTCCATCAGTTACTATGAACTATGGCCTTTTGCACAACTGAGATTATTCTTTGTAGGCATGCAATTTGATTAGAAGCCACATGTCACAAATGGAGTCAAAAGACTTCTGGAAATCTAGGGATATTAAATTAACTTGAGATTCCCTGTTGATAGCATTCATTACTGTGGTGAATAAAAGACCATTTGGGTTTCACAAAAATGATATCTTCTGAATCCATGCTGACTTTTTGATAATAGATCATTTTTCTCAATGTGTTTCATAATATTCAAGAGCACAGTATACATTCAGAAATCTTACTGTAAACTGGTGTCACTGATGTGGGTCTATACGAGTAATTCAGCAGATTACTCCTATTTCCTATCTTACATATTGCTGTGATCTTGCAAATTTCCAGTCCTTTTTTCAAGCATGCAGTTGTAGACCATTGTTAAATATTGTGGAGCTATTACATCAGCATACTCTGAAAGTAACCTAATTGGCATACAATCTGGACTGGAAGACTTGCCTTTAATGGGTAACTTAAGTTGTGTTGTTATGCCAAGGGAATCTCCTTCTAAGTTAATCTTTTTGGCATTTGTTCTTGGTTTTAATTCTGGAATATATACTGCATCTTCTTTGGCGAAGGAAAGGAATATCAGAAAATAGTGCTTGGTAACTCCAATTTAATGGCACTGTCATAGGTAACATTACTATTGCTATCACACAGTAAAGGTATTGTTTTGTGTTGCCTCTGGTGTACTTTAAACTTTACCAGAATATCTTTGGATTGTCTGTCAGATCTCAAGACAGGGTTTCATTGTGGAAACTATTCAAAGCATCTTGCACTGAAATCCAAGCTAAAATTTGAGCTTCCATAATACATATCCAGTCTTGGGGCTATTGCATTCTTTTAAATCTGGCATGTTTTCCCTAGTGCTTCTACAGCTGTGTCCTGAGCTGTTTTGTATACCATGGGGGATATTTTCTATCTCTTATTAATTTACTTGGTATGAATCTCTCAAATTCCATCAATACTATTTCTTTGAATTTAAGCCACCTCTGCTCTACACTTACATTGTTAGTTTGGAAGAAATGGAGACTGTCTCATAGGAAGCCATCAAGTAAATTTTTATCTGCTTTCTTAAATATATATATTTAGCATTTATTTTTGGTGGATTTGTTTGTTAATAGCCTGATGTGACAATGTCATTTCATTTTATCCATACTGCAAGCAAGTCATAAGAGATGGAGCACAAACTAGGATTATTTCAAAGATGGGTAAAGAAATTGGCCGCGCTCTTTCAAGAGAACCATCCTAGAATTTTCCAGGAGCAATTTAGGAAAATCATGGAAAATCTAAATCTGAATGCTTAGACTCAGATGTGAGCTGTCATCTTCTCAACAGCAAGTCAAGTGTGCTAACCACTGCAGGACCTGACTTGGTGCCATACTGAACCACACAAATCTGTTACATACAGTTGCAGTGCATCTCTCCTCTCCTTTTTTGTAAAAGAGTGAATGAAAAGCTACTAGGAACTCGTGTAAACTATGCTTTGTTTCCTTCTTTTACTGCTATTGGCACATTTAGAGGCTTTCATTGAATAGGTTGATGCTGTTTTATGAGATATTAGAAAACACAACAGGATATTAATATAATTTAAAATTTAGGTGATCCCACTTATTTTCATATGTATATACACATATAACAAAATGTTCTCATTTAACAATTTGTAAACTGTTCTAATTATAAAGCAGCTTTCACTTAGTGTAGCCAATAACCAGTAAGCTCATCCTTTTTTCTTCTAAGGCCTTAATGAGCTCATTTGAGATGTAACACAAGCTCAGGTTGGGAAAGGACAATGAAGAAAATTGTCTGTGTCCATTTAAAAAGAATTTCTGCAGTATTTACATTAATAAATTTAGTAAGACCACAGAAAGTGGTAAAATACCGGAACTTCAATCACTGATAGAAAGCACCGAAGCTGAAATCGTTCTAGGTACAGAAAGCTGGCTGAAGCCAGAGATAAATTCTGTCGAAATTTTTACAAAGGCACAGACGGTGTTTAGAAAGGATAGATTGCATGCAACCGGTGGTGGCGTGTTTGTCGCTGTTAGTAGTAGTTTATCCTGTAGTGAAGTAGAAGTGGATAGTTCCTGTGAATTATTATGGGTGGAGGTTACACTCAACAACCGAGCTAGGTTAATAATTGGCTCCTTTTACCGACCTCCCGACTCAGCAGCATTAGTGGCAGAACAACTGAGAGAAAATTTGGAATACATTTCACATAAATTTTCTCAGCATGTTATAGTCTTAGGTGGAGATTTCAATTTACCAGATATAGACTAGGACACTCAGATGTTTAGGATGGGTGGTAGGGACAGAGCAACAAGTGACATTATACTGAGTGCACTATCCAAAAATTATCTCGAGCAATTAAACAGAGAAGCAACTCGTGGAGATAACATCTTGGACTTAACAAACAGACCTGAACTTTTCGACTCTGTAAGTGCAGAACAGGGAATCAGTGATCATAAGGCCGTTGCAGCATCCCTGAATATGGAAGTTAATAGGAATATAAAAAAAGGGAGGAAGGTTTATCTGTTTAGCAAGAGTAATAGAAGGCAGATTTCAGACTACCTAACAGATCAAAACGAAAATTTTTGTTCCGACACTGACAATGTTGAGTGTTTATGGAAAAAGTTCAAGGCAATCATAAAATGCGTTTTAGACAGGTACATGCTGAGTAAAACTGTGAGGGACGGGAAAAACCCACTGTGGTTCAACAACAAAGTTAGGAAACTACTGCGAAAGCAAAGAGAGCTTCACTCAAAATTTAAACGCAGCCAAAATCTCTCAGACAAACAGAAGCTAAACGATGTCAAAGTTAGCATAAGGAGGGCTACGCATGAAGCATTCAGTGAATTCGAAAGTAAAATTCTATGTACCGACTTGACAGAAAATCCTAGGAAGTTCTGGTCTTACGTTAAATCAGTAAGTGGCTCGAAACAGCATATCCAGACACTCCGGGATGATGATGGCATTGAAACAGAGGATGACACACGTAAAGCTGAAATACTAAACACCTTTTTCCAAAGCCGTTTCACAGAGGAAGACCGCACTGCAGTTCCTTCTCTAAATCCTCGCACAAACGAAAAAATGGCTGACACCGAAATAAGTGTCCAAGCACTGGAATCACTCAACAGAGGAAAGTCCACTGGACCTGATGGGATACCAATTCGATTCTACACAGAGTACGTGAAAGAACTTGCCCCCCCTTCTAACAGCCGTGTACCGCAAGTCTCTAGAGGAATGGAAGGTTCCAAATGATCGGAAAAGAGCACAGGTAGTCCCAGTATTCAAGAAGGGTTGTCGAGCAGATGCGCAAAACTATAGACCTATATCTCTGATGTTGATCTGTTGTAGAATTTTAGAACATGTTTTTTGCTCGAGTATCATGTCGTTTTTGGAAACTCTGTAGGAATCAACATGGATTCCAGAAACAGCGATCGTGTGAGACCCAACTCGCTTTATTTGTTCATGAGACACAGAAAATATTAGATACAGGCCACCAGGTAGATGCTATTTTCCTTGACTTCTGGAAGGCGTTCGATACAGTTCCGCACTGTCGCCTGATTAAGTAAGAGCCTACGGAATATCAGACCAGCTGTGTGGCTAGATTGACGAGTTTTTAGCAAACAGAACACAGCATGTTGTTATCAATGGAGAGACGTCTACAGACATTAAAGTAACCTCTGGCGTGCCACAGGAGAGTGTTATGGGACCATTGCTTTTCACAATATATATAAATGACCTAGTAGATAGTGTCGGAAGTTCCATGCGGCTTTTCGCGGATGATGCTGTAGTATACAGAGAAGTTGCAGCATTAGAAAATTGTAGCGAAATGCAGGAAGAACTGCAACGGATAGGCACTTGGTGCAGGGAGTGGCAACTGACCCTTAACATAGACAAATGTAATGTATTGCGAATACATAGAAAGAAGGATCCTTTATTGTATGATTATATGATAGCGGAACAAACACTGGTAGCAGTTACTTCTGTAAAATATCTGGGAGTATGCATGTGGAACAATTTGAAGTGGAATGATCATATAAAATTAATTGTTGGTAAGGCGGGTACCAGGTTGAGATTCATTGGGAGAGTCCTTAGAAAATGTAGTCCATCAACAAAGGAGGTGGCTTACAAAACACTCGTTCTACCTATACTTGAGTATTGCTCATCAGTGTGGGATCCGTACCAGATCGGGTTGACGGAGGAGATAGAGAAGACCCAAAGAAGAGCAGCACGTTTCGTCACAGGGTTATTTGGTAACCGTGATAGCGTTACGGAGATGTTTAATAAACTCAAGTGGCAGACTCTGCAAGAGAGGCGCTCTGCATCGCGGTGTAGCTTGCTCACCAGGTTTCGAGAGGTTGCGTTTCTGGATGAGGTATCAAATGTATTGCTTCCCCCTACTTATACCTCCCGAGGAGATCATGAATGTAAAATTAGAGAGATTCGAGCGCACACGGAGGCTTTCTTCCCGCGAACGATACGCGACTGGAACAGAAAAGGTAGGTAATGACAGTGGCACGTAAAGTGCCCTCCGCCACACACCGTTGGGTGGCTTGTGGAGTATAAATGTAGATGTAGATGTAGAAAGTCTAAATCTGGATGGTAAGATGAGGATTTGACTTTCCATCCTCTTGAATGTGAGTACAGTATCTTGGCACTTCACTACCTCCCTTCGTACCATGACAGGCAGTCCAAAGGAAGATAACAGTGATTACATTCAGTCTAAGTAAACATAATAAATATATTCCCATTGACATTCAGAACTTGACAGAGAATCACTTCATCTGCTTTGTCAGAGCGGCAGGTTCCACAGACGGACCACTGCATAGACCTCTTGCTGCGCTGGAACTCTGGGAGTGGACGACATGGGGCACGTGGCCGCTCTGGAATGGAGCCATTGTCTCGCCGCCTACGCCAGCTAGGTCATCCACACCTTGCCTCATGGCTCTCCAAGTCTGTCTTCCATGCACTCGCTCAGGATCTTGGAGATGATGTTGCTGCTCTCAACAGTGATGGGGATACTGTGGCTATGGCAGCAGCCAAGGCATCACCAAATAAGATCCGACATTTAAGGTACTTATGAATGCCATTTGATGTTTCTGATCACACATGCTTCTTTTCCTTGTATCTTCAGGCTTCATATAGTGTCCATTATCAGATTTAGTAAAGTTACTACAAATATAAAGTGACCACTACCAAAGTCGAAAGTTGTTAAGTCAGGTAAAAGGTGCATTAATTTGAGTGCTGAAACTTAGCTAGGACAAGGCCACATTGCAAACACACTACCTCACAAGTAAAATTTCAAGTGTGTTGTCAGATGACTATGCAAGAACCACATGTTCATTCACATCACCTGCAAATTTAAGGAGTATTTAATCTAGATGCTTGTTACTTTGAGGTATAGGTATTAATGGAAGCAATATAGTGTGTGCTTGAGGATGCCACTTTGTATGATCAGTACTGTAGGGATGTTCAAAGCGTCCAGTGTTGTACCACTATGACAGCTTGTCCTACCTGAACCTAAAGGTTCCATGAAAAGCAGTTTGGTGGTTATGATTTTCATACAGATAAAATTATGAGCTGTGAGCTAGAATGGCACTTCCACTTCAATAATTTTTCCATATATAAGTACGGTGTAACTGACCTGAACTTTATACTGCTTTTCAATGTACTCATACTCTACCACTGGCTTGCAGGAATACAGTTTTTAGGCAACATCCATACAATGTTTATTGTGTATGGATGTGCAAAGAATGAAACAAATAAATAGATAATGACTTAGGTGAGTTTTCTGCAAGTTTGAAGTGATTTGTATTATTGTTACACAGTGAATCACAAGTGGTATACTACCAGCTGTTTAATTCCTCTGACTGCTGTCTGTGGTTGGTCACTGATCTTGTAATCTAACAATATCAGGTCTTTCTCTTAAATACATGTGTCACATTACATTTCATTCTATTGAGGATTACCCACCAGCTTAACACTAAATATATTGATAACATGCATGTCTTTCTGCATTTTGCAACAATTTTCAGGCACTGTGATTTCCATGTAGATAATTGCTCTGCCTGCAAACAGCTTGACAGCTAATGTTACCTACCACCTTATTTATATGGGATGTCCCTGGAGGAATGGTCAATGTTCAGGGATACGACAGGAACAAATCATTCAAAGGAAAAAAGTCTAGTAAACATAAGCTTTAAAATGTATACCTTATGAGTTATGAGCACTTCTTCATTTTCAATAGTATGAAACAAATCTTTTCTGCTGCAAGCTCTCTGCTTTCCATATTTTGCAAGGATGTAGTATGGACCAAAACAAAATAAAAAATGTCTGATAAACATGGGCACTATATTGCATACCAAAAGAGCTATGAACACTTCTTCAGTAGAAGAGTGACTGTAAATGTTAAAGGAAAGTTCTTGTAGAATATAAACAAGTTTGAATTGAAGGAGGCCATTCACCTAAAAGCAGAAGTATTGAGATGCTAATAGACACACATAAAAGAAAGAAAACTTGCTGCCTTTCAGATTTATCCTTTATCCTTTGATGAACTAAAGTAAAACACACGCACGCACGCACACATACACACACTGTGCCTTATGCCCATACATGGAGCTGGCTGGAGAAATGTTGTATTTCAGCAGGTGGACTGTTTGTGGTGGGGCAAAGTGTTGGGTTGGGTGGGTAAAGAGAGAGAAGGAGGTGGGAGGCAGGGAGAGGGACTGGAGCTGAGGGATTAGCAGCTCAAAGGGAGGTAGCTGGTTTGCTGACTATGAGTGGGGGAGAGAGAGAGCTGGCAGGTATATAGGCTTGGTATGTAATGCATGATAGTAGGGATCAGTGGGGGGGCAGTGCATGCTGAAAGTGGTGTGGGGACATGAATTGAGAGGGGTTGATAGGATGGAAGAAGGGGAAACCGTCAGGTAGAGAGAGCAGGGATGGTAGGTTACCTGAGACTGAGGCCAGGGTAAATACAGAAGCGGAGAATGTGTTGTTAGGGTAATGCTGCTTTACTTAGTTCAGAGAAGCTGGTGGTTGGGGGAAGGATCCAGATGGCCCATGTTCTAAAGGAGCTATTGAAACAGTACCTGCATTTTGACAGCTGCCATCCCTTCCCTACCAAAAAATCCCTCCCATGCAGCCCAGCCACTCATGGATGACATATCTACAGTGATGAAAACCTCCTTGTATGGTACGCTGCAGGCCTCTCGAAGGCCTTCGCAAGCAGGCAATACTCCTCCAAACCTAGTCCATGAATAGATTTCCCATGCTGTATCCTCACACACCCCCAATCCTCCCACCACCCTTAGGAGTCAGTTGCAAAGGACCACCCTGCTTGTCACTCAGTATCACCCTGGTCTAGAACAACTGAACCACATCCTTTGCCAGGGCTTTGATTATCTCTCATGCTTTCCTGAAATGTGAGACATCCTACTTAAGATCCTACCCATTGTTCCTCCAGTTGTGTTCCATCACCCATCCGACCTACACAACCTAGACCTTCCCATTTCCACTCCCACTTCCACTCCCAACCCTTTCCCAGAAGGATCATATTTGTCCAGCCAACACCTCCTACTTCAGTCCTGTCACAGACTTGTCCCAAGCCATCAGGAGCCAGACCATCTGTGAAAGCAACTATGTCATATACCAGTCCTGCTGCAAGCCCTGAACAGCTTTTTATGTTGATGTGGCTACCAACAAGCTGTCCACCAGGATGAATGGCCACTGCCAAACTGTTGTCAAGAACAAAGTGGACCACTGGATGGCATAACATGCAGCTGAGTGCAACTAGCTCAGCTGCATTGGCTGCTTCACAATCTAGGCCATCTGGATCCTTCCCTCCACTACCAGCTTCTCTGAACTATGCAGATGGGAGTTATCCTTACAACACATCCTCTGCTCCTGTAATCATCCTGGCCTCAGTCTCAGGTAACCCACTGTCCCTGCACCATTTGCCAAACAGTTTTCCCTCCCTTTATCCTGTCACCCTCTCTCAATTCATGTCCCCATGCTACCTTCAGTGCATGCCCCCCCCCCTCCCCCTGCCCCCCAGCCAGCACCATTTAGGGGTATAGGTGTGTGTGTGTGTGTGTGTGTGTGTGTGTGTGTGAATGTGTGTGTGTGTGAACGCACCACTTCTGCTGTTTAGTACTGCCACCTCCCAAAATATGGAAAGCAAAGAGCTTGCAGTAGAAGAGGCTTGTTTCACAGTATTGAAGATGAAGTAGTCTCATAACTCTTAAGCTATGCATTTTAGAGATCGTGTTTACTAAACTTTTTTCCAGAGAATGATCATTCCTGCCATATCCCTGAATCTCAACCATTCTTCCTGGGACATCCTGTATGCATGATAGTTCACCTAATCAGTTAATCTCAAATTTTCCTAAAAGTCTTCAAGAATCAAAGCAAGGTTTTTAACAAATGGCAGTATGCATTTTCTTTTTATACAAAATTTCATAAAGTATTGATTCTGAACACTTGTTTTTGATATATGCAAATTGCTGCAAAACTATTCAATTATTTTAATTATTACCATTTACAGAGGCTTCAGTGTCAAAGTTATATTATTTGATGCAACCCACTATCTTCCAAATCATGTTAAAGATTGAGACTTAAGTCTTTCATAATGGTACAGTTGTATAGAACATTCTCGGACATCTTGCCGTGTCAGTTCATGGTAGAACATTGAACTTTTGATGATTACCTGTATCATCTTTGTCAAGACCAACTGGTAGTCAAAACTGCTCTTTTAGTGGCCTTACAACAGCCCATAGACAGTTTCTGATTGGTTGGTAATTACATAATGCTGTCATAGATACTGTCAATATCTGTGCTGGTGGCACCACCTCTCCTGTTGTAGCACAAACATTGTGACAAATTTGTCTGCCTCAAGTGCTCATTTCCATGCACCACTCAGATTATACCAGCTATCATGTTTGAAGGTCTTCTTGCACATTCTTACATCTACAGTCTCTGTAATTACAGAATACCAGTATGTAGGAGCCCAGCACAAAACCTTTGTTTTGTTAGACAGTATTTTGTGTCTGTTTGTAGTGCTGTGCTCAGCAACTACAGATTTCTCCAGTTCACAATTTCTAATATGCTGTTGATGTTCTGCACAGCAGTCAGAAATTGTGCAGATGGACTGATCAATGCAATTGCTTCCACCCTCACAATGGATATTATAATCCTAGAGATCCTGAGGCCAGGACAGTACCCTCGCAAGGAATGTTATAAAGCCCAGGGATTCTCAGGCCGAGACTGTCCTTAATAGGACACAATGCCGCTTTTATCTTCTTGGGAGGTTGGAAATAGGTCTTATACCTCATCTTCCAAGGACTCTGCGTATTTTGCTGTATGTAATGCTACAGAAAGGAAGGAATACAATTGTTAGCTCATCATGTGAATGTTTGACATTTTCAAGTTTCCTTTTCTTGGAAAATGTTGACTTCATACCACATGAAACATAGCCATTCCTTCAGATGATTAATTTTGGAATTCAAGTGGTCCCCATACAAAACAGTTTTTGCTCTGTGTACCAATGTATTTAAAACTGCTCTCTTCTGGGCTTGATGATGGAAACACAGGGCACTAAGATATAAACCAGTGTGCATCAGCTTATGGTGCACTGAGTGGCTGACACATCCATCTGACTTTTGATGGACCAAAACATCTCAAAATGACAGACTTATGACAGGCTTCCTTCTTTCTCTGTCTTGACAGTGAACTGGATATTTGGGTGCATTCTGTTCAAACATTCAAGGAAATGTTCAAGAGCTTCTGTGCCATGTGGCCAGACCATAAACATGTCATCAACATAAAAATAAAATAAAGCTCTTGAGCACTTCCTTGGACATATGAACATGTCATTAACATAATGATGAAATAAAGCTCTTGAGCACTTCCTTGAACATGTGAAAAATATGCACTCAAACATCCTGCTCACTGTCGAGGCAGAGAAAGAATGAAGTCTGGCATTTTTAGATGTTTTGGTCCAGCTAAAATCAAATGGACATCTCAGCCACTCTGTGCACCACAAGTTGAAGCACACAGATTTACATCTTAGGACCCAGAGTTTTCACCATCCAGCCCCTTGTAAATACATTGGTACACAGAGCAAAAACTGTTTCTGACAAGAACCACTTGGATTCCAAAATTAATCATCTGAAGTACATGTCTGGAAGGAATGGCTATGGTTCACATGATATGAAGCTAGTGTCCTCCAAGAAAAGGAGACATGAAATGTTCCCATATTGTCATTATTCCATCCCAGATTTTGCATTGTTTGATTTAAACTGTAATTTCTTAACATTTTGGTAGATGAAATTTATAAGCATTGCCCATACAGCCCTGTTTTTGTCTCTTTACAAACTGCTACTTTTCAAAAACCATTTTTTGATATTTTCAATAATTAACTGTTGATGTGACTCACTTTGTGGATTATGAGTAGTAGCAGATGTCATACATACTGAAGATAAACTTTGGAGTTACTTTCATATCTGCAAATTTTATCTCACTTTATTATACGTTGAAGTAGAAACTGGTTGATAATAGAATTTTTCCTGGTACCTGATTTGTAACTGACACCTCTGTTATGCAAGGAATAGCACATCATGCCATATATCAGGTTCCATATTAAAATGATCAACACCCATGAATGGCTGGAAGATTAATTTCAGTTGAACATGAAGTTAAGGCTGAGACAATTCCCGCCATAGCTCTGTGATGTTCAAGACATCGTTTGCATTTTCTTCATTAATACTTCACATGGATACGAATTTGTGGCAGATGGGCAATTCTTCAATGGTGTAATAATTACCAGGTCTGGCACTTTATCACTGAACAGTGAGATACTGGAATGCTACCTTCTGTGAAAACTTTACCCAATCAATTATACAAGAACTGGTTGCAGATGTCTCCTTTCTAAATGGTTAACTAAATGAGGACTATAATTCTCAGTTGTCACTGTATGTATGTGGCACAGGGACCTGCTCTGAAATTATACTATTGTGAAGCAAAGGAAGAACACATTAACATATGCATATTACACATATTAACATTATATTTTTAAAGTCAAGAGACTGTTCTCTAATTTCAAACTACAAAAAGTTTGGTTTTATTATGATCACTCTGAGATTAAGAACATTATAAATTCAAAATAAAATTAAAAACATACTTTATTAACCAGTCACCCCACAAATCATCGATATAGATTCAAGAATTGAGTATTTCTGGCAGCTACAGGACAGGCAACAATACTCATTATAAACTGGCCTCTATTTTACCACAACACCGGTAGCTAATGTTCCGTGATAAATGTCAATAGGGTCATGGAGAAATTAACCCACCAGTAGGAGACTAAAGCTTTTTTCACAATAATGGCTTTTCTGCTCATTTTGTGATAATAAACTTAGCTTGAGCAACAACAAACTGTTTATACCATTTTAACAATTATTAGTACGATTTCTAGTAGATGATTCAATTTGTTAATGGTTAGCTTGACATGTCAACTCATCTCTGAATGTTCTCCTTCATCATGGAATATACAGAACACAAGGAATTAATTAGTTAATTGGGTGACAAGATAGTACTTTAGAATGGTTTCAGGAGTGAGTATATGATGTTTTAACATGCATGTTCCCTACCCAAACAGTTAAGCTGTTGACAAATATGTGTTGCCTCTGCAAGCAGCATACAGTAAGTGCATCAATAAAATCTTCTCAGTTTATAGCTATGTCACTTTAAACTGAAAGAACCAGAGGTTGTACAGAGTTTCAGGGAGAGCCTAAGGGAACAATTGACAGGAATGGGGGAAAGAAATACAGTAGAAGAAGAATGGGTAGCCTTGAGGGATGAAATAGTGAAGGTAGCAGAGGATCAAGTAGGTAAAAAGACGAGGACTAGTAGAAATCCTTGGGTAACAGAAGAAATATTGAATTTAATTGATGAAAGGAGAAAATATAAAAATGCAGTAAATGAAGCAGGCAAAAAGGAATACAAACGTCTCAAAAATGAGATCAACAGGAAGTGCAAAATGGCTAAGCAGGGATGGCTAGCGGACATATGTAAGGATGTAGAGACTTATCTCACTAGGGGTAAGATAGATAATGCCTACAGGAAAATTAAAGAGACCTTTGGAGATAAGAGAACGACTTGTATGAATATCAAGAGCTCAGATGGAAACCCAGTTCTAAGCAAAGAAGGGAAAGCAGAAAGGTGGAAGGAGTATATAGAGGGTCTATACAAGGGCGATGTACTTGAGGACAATATTATGGAAATGGAAGAGGATGTAGATAAAGATGAAATGGAGATACGATACTGCGTGAAGAGTTTGACAGAGCTCTGAAAGACATGAGTCGAAACAAAGCCCCGGGAGGAGACAACATTCCGTTGGAACTACTGACGGCCTTGGGAGAGAGTCCTGACAAAACTCTACCATCTGGTGAGCAAGATGTATGAAACAGGCGAAATACCCTCAGACTTCAAGAAGAATATAATAATTCCAATCCCAAAGAAAGCAGGTGTTGACAGATGTGAAAATTACTGAACAGTCAGTTTAATAAGCCACAGCTGCAAAATACTAACACGAATTCTTTACAGACGAATGGAAAAACTAGTAGAAGCCGACCTCGGGGAAGATCAGTTTGGATTCCGTAGAAACACTGGAACACGTGAGGCAATACTGACCTTACGACTTATCTTAGAAGAAAGATTAAGAAAAGGTAAACCTACATTTCTAGCATTTGTAGACTTAGAGAAAGCTTTTGACAATGTTGACTGGAATACTCTCTTTCAAACTCTAAAGGTGGCAGGGGCAAAATACAGGGAGCGGCAGGCTATTTACAATTTGTACAGAAACCAGATGGCGGTTATAAGAGTCGAGGGACATGAAAGGGAAGCTGTGGTTGGGAAGTGAGTAAGACAGGGTTGTAGTCTCTCCCCGATGTTATTCAATCTGTATATTGAGCAAGCAGTAAAGGAAACAAAAGAAAAATTCGGAGTAGGTATTAAAATCCATGGAGAAGAAATAAAAACTTTGAGGTTCGCCGATGACATTGTAATTCTGTCAGAGACAGCAAAGGACTTGGAAGAGCAGTTGAATGGAATGGACAGTGTCTTGAAAGGAGGATATAAGATGAACATCAACAAAAGCAAAACGAGGATAATGGAATGTAGTCGAATTAAGTTGGGTGATGCTGAGGGAATTAGATTAGGAAATGAGACACTTAAAGTAGTAAAGGAGTTTTGCTATTTGGGGAGCAAAATAACTGATGATGGTCGAAGTAGAGAGGATATAAAATGTAGACTGACAATGACAAGGAAAGCGTTTCTGAAGAAGAGAAATTTGTTAACATCGAGTATAGATTTAAGTGTCAGGAAGTCGTTTCTGAAAGTATTTGTATGGAGTGTAGCCATGTATGGAAGTGAAACATGGATGATAAATAGTTTGGACAAGAAGAGAATAGAAGCTTCGAAATGTGGTGCTACAGAAGAATGCTGAAGATTAGATGGGTAGACCACATAACTAATGAGGAAGTATTGAATAGGATTGGGGAGAAGAGAAGTTTGTGGCACAACTTGACCAGAAGAAGGGATCGGTTGGTAGGACGTGTTCTGAGGCATCAAGGGATCACCAATTTAGTATTGGAGGGCAGCGTGGAGGGTAAAAATCGTAGAGGGAGACCGAGAGATGAATACACTAAACAGATTCAGAAGGATGTAGGTTGCAGTAGGTACTGGGAGATGAAGAAGTTTGCACAGGATAGAGTAGCATGGAGAGCTGCATCAAACCAGTCTCAGGACTGAAGACCGCAACAACAACAACAACAACACTTTAAATAAAATATTCAAGCTTTTGATAGCTGTCTCTGCCATCATCATCAGGAGGTAAACTCACTGACTGCCAGGACTGGCATGGTGTTCCACTTGTGTATGTGCCATAGCAGTGTCTGGAACCTTCCATAAGATTTTAATTCTTGATGAGGAAGATGGAGGCAGCTATCGAAAGATCGAGTATTTCTTTTTTTCCCCCCAAATCTTCTTGTAAACTAAGAAGATTTCACTGAAGCATGCCCCCATGAATGACCTAGAGGACACATCAACAATTGCAATAATACCATACAATGATTTTTTTTCTACATTCTCATCTATACTCTGGAAACCATTGTGAAATGCATGGAATATGGTACTTCCTATTATACCACACATTAGGGCTTCTTCTTGGTTCATTCACGTGTGGAGTATGGGAAGAATGATTGCTATAATTTAAATTTTTCAACAGTGACCTATTAATAGTGTAACTTATTTAGTAAACACAGTCATTGTCAAATTGAAGTTGTTAATTTTTTATTGTTAGATGACCAATTTCAATCTTCTACCGCACATAAGGCCTTTGTGTCATTTTTTGTGTACACACTGCCAGTCTCGCATCCTTGACAAATTTAAAACATTCTTTAAACTTAATTATTCCTTCGAAGCTGACCATGAGTGAGAAATGTGGGAGCTGTTATACGGTAGTGAGTAGAGGGATTTGTTGCCAATCTTGTAGGAAATATTTTCACGGGGGGGGGGGGGGGGGGGGGGGGGGGGGAGAATGTTAGGAGTGCCCTTCAGGCACAGTTAGAGGAAGCAAGGAAGGAACTCTTTAAGGATCAAGGGAGACAGGGAGGAGGAGGGTGGTTGGGAACTGGCAGCTGGTAGGAGGACAGGAAGAAAGAGAATGCAATCTGACAGTTTTATCATCAACACCAAAAACAGGTATCTACCCTGCCAGAGTTAAGTGGAGAAGAGCCTCAGGTAGAACGAGGAGCAGGAAATGTGCAGCACACTTCAACTGAGGCCAAGAAGCTTAGGAATGTACAAAGTCTTAGGAAGAAGAAAGTGCTATTGCTGGGTAGTAGCCATGGGTGAGGTGTAGGCCCGCAGTTACAGGAAAGTTTAGATTGGGTTGGGTTGTGTGGGGGAAGAGACCTAACAGCGAGGTCATCGGTCTCATTGGATTAGGGACGGACAGGGAAGGAAGTCAGCCATGCCCTTTCAAAGGAACCATCCCGGCATTTGCCTGGAGTGATTTAGGGAAATCATGGAAAACCTAAATCAGAATGTCCGGACGCAGGATTGAACCGTTGTGCTCCCGAATGCGAGTCCAGTGTGCTAACCACTGAGCCACCTCGCTTGGTGAAAGTTTAGGGGCAGCGTATCAGGCCACCAGTATCTTCAAGCCAAATGCAGAACTAAGTCATGTGATAGAGGACCTAGTGTCTTTATGTAAGGACTTTACAAAAGAGGACCATTTAGTGATAGTGGATGGGGCAGGAAACAGTTTGGACAGAGATGGGGCATATGACATAGTTGGTGACCTGGACAAGATAGCTTCCCTGACTCATGGCACCAACGTACACTTTGTTGAGCTGTTCAGATGTCATGATTGATTGATGGAACTGTGAGGTGAATCAGTGTGGGGTTAAAGATGGCTCTGAGGATAGACACCTTTGCTCATGTTTCTCTGGTGCCCATCGGGGCTATCAACAGATGGCGTTTCACTAGGCATGGCCTACACCTAAACAGGACTGGGAAGGGAAGATTGGTACAGCGGATTCATGAAAGTATAGGGGGTGGATCTCGGGCCACACATGGTTAAATACCTGTCGTCATAGGTAGGAAAAGTAGGTCTTTTTTTTTTTTGGGATAAATCCAGACAACAGGTTCCCCCTGCCTAAAATAAAATACAACTATTAGAAGTGGAGCTCCAATCTTTGAACTGCTCAGTAGTTTGTATTATTGAGCACTGGTGTGGAGACACAGAAATCCAACATGAAGTATTATAATGGTATGGAATTGAACTACTTCAAGGGGTGGAGGATCATGCATTTATATCAGAAAAGGAACACAGTTAAAATCAAGACATGACCTTAGTACAGTAAGTGTAGACAAACACTTTGAAACATCAGCTATTGAATTAACAGGGCTTGATATCACCAAGAAATTAATCATTTTGTGTGTGTATAGATCTCCCAGTGCTAGTGTGGACACTTTTTTCAATAAATTAACAGAAGTTCTAGATAAAGTCTCAAGTACAAAGGTCAACATAATTCTGCATGGGGACATTAACATCATAATTGAATCCAGCAGCACCTTCATAAACATCCTTCGAAGTTTTGGCATGTCCCTATTGGTCAATAGTGCAACAAGGGTTACTACAATGCCTGCATCAGTAATTGACCATGTGGCCACAAATATGGACAGGGAAAAGTGTGATGTAGCTGTAAAAGATCTCAGACTATCAGACCATCTCTGTCAAATAACAACAGTAAAATCAGGCATTGAATCATTCCCTAAACTACAAGCCTGCAAACGACATCTATCAGAAATCAAAATAAAAGATGTTTCAGAAGAACTAGAAAAATAGAGCTGGGATGAAGTGTATATGGAAACCAATGTGAATATGAAATTCTCTAAATTCTCCACACTGTTTAAATTGAACTTTGAAAAGGCATTTCAAAAAGTATGCATGTCTGTATCAACATCTCACAAAAACAGATGGATAACAGCAGGTATTAAGAAGTCATTCCAAACACTTAAACACCTCAGTTCCATGAAAAAGAATTGCAATGATCCAGAATTCTTAAATTTCTGTCATGGATACAAAAAGGTCTATAGGAAGGTGCTGATTGCTACAAAAAAGTCATTTAATGACAGAATAATATATAATGCAAAGAATAAAAGCAAAGCAGTCTGAGATGTTATAAAAAAGGAAACAGGGAGAGGCATTAGGAATAAGAGGGGTAGCTAATGACTGGTTTTGATCATACCTAACAGATAGGATACAAAGAGTAGAGATAACATACTTCAAATAGATCTAAACATTTAGTAAAACACTTATCAGAATCAAAATACATTAATATAGGCGTTCTGCAAGGTAGAATATTAGGACCAATACTGTTTCTGATATACATCAGTGACTTTCCCAGTAGTGTTACTCATGGTGAAAAAATTCTCTTCGCTGATGACAGCAATATTACAGTCACTGAGAAAACAAGAGAACTCCTTGCCGAGAAAGTAAATGAAACTCTCAAGGAAGTTTATGATTGCTCAATAAGCAATAAAGTGACATTGAACATAAAGAAAACTAATGCCATGAATTCCAATTTGAAATTGTCAGCTTGCCGGGGGGGGGGGGGGGGGGGGCCTCTCATCCAAGATGTGAAGGAGGCCCTGCCGGCGGCGATAGAGAGCACTGGGTGCACCCAAATGCAAGTTGTTGCTCATGTTGGCACCAGTGACTCCTGCCATCTGGGTTCAGAGGTCATCCGCAGTTCATACAGGCAGTTGGCGGAGTGGAATCTCGCGTGGTGGAATCTGAGCTAACTATTTGTAGTGTCATTCCCAGAACCGATTGCGGTCCTCTGGTTTGGAGCCGAGTGGAAGGCTTAAACCAGAGGCTCAGACGATTCTGCGGATATCTGGGGTGCAAATTTCTCGACCTCAGCTATCGCTGGAGAAATGTAGGGTCCCCCTGAATAGGTCAGGCATGCACTACATGTAGGAAGCGGCTACAAGGGTAGCGGAGTACGTGTGGAGTGCAAATGTGGGTTTTTAGGTTAGAGAATTCCCTCCCTAGGCCTGACAAGACACCTCCTGAGATGCGACAGGGCAGCAGTAGGGAAAATGCAACAAGGAATGACAATATTAATGTGGTAGTAGTAAACTGCAGGAGCATCTATAGGAAGGTCCCAGAACTGCTCTCATTAATAAACAGTCACAATGCCCACATAGTACTAGGGATGGAAAGTTGGCTGAAACCAGATGTTAACAGTAATGAAATTCTAAACTCAGATTGGAATGTATACCACAGAGACAGGCTGGACAGTGAAGGGGGAGGCATGTTTATAGTGATAAAAAGTGCAATAGTATTGAATGAAATTGACAGAGATCTGAAAGGTGACATAATTTGGATGAAGGTCACGGTTAAAGCAGGCTCAAACATGGTAATTGGATGTCTCTATAGGCCCCTTGGCTCAGCAGCTGTTGTGGCAGAACACCTGAAGAAAATTTGGAAAATATTTCGAGTAGATTTCCCGACCATGTTATAGTTTTGGGTGGAGATTTTAAGTTACCAGATATATAGACTGGGAGACTCAAATGTTTATGACGGGTTGCAGGAACAAAGAATCCAGTGAAATTTTTTTAAGTGCATTATCTGAAAACTACCTTGAGCAGTTAAACAGAGAACCGACTCGTGGCAATAACATATTAGACCTTCTGGTGACAAACAGACCCGAACTAATTGAAACTGTTAACGCAGAACAGGGAATCAGCGATCATAAAGCGGTTACAACATCGGTGCTTTCAGCCATAAATAGAAATATTAAAAAAGGTAGGAAGATTTTTCTGTTTAGCAAAAGTGACAAAAAGCAGATTTCAGAGTACTTGATGGCTCAACACAAAAGTTTTATCTCAAGTACAGATTGTGTAGAGGATCAGTGGACAAAGTTCAAAACCGTCGTACAATATGCATTAGATGAGTATGTGCCAAGCAAGATCATAAGAGATGGAAAAGAGACACTGTGGTACAACAACCAAGTTAGAAAACTGCTATGGAAGCAAAGGAAACTTCACAGCAAAAACATAAACATAGCCAAAGGCTTGCAGACAAACAAAATTTACACGAAGTGAAATGAAGTGTGAGCAGGGCTATGTGAGAGGCGTTCAAAGTAAAGTTCTATGTACTGATTTGGCAGAAAATCCTAAGAAATTTTGGTCTTATGTCAAAGCGGTAGGTGGATCAAAACAAAATGTCCAGACACTCTGTGACCAAAATGGTACTGAAACAGAGGATGACAGACTAAAGGGCAAAATACTAAATGTCTTTTTCCAAAGCTGTTTCACAGAGGGAGACTGCACTGTAGTTCCTTCTCTAGATTGTTGTACATATGACAAAATGGTAGATATCAAAATAGATGACAGAGGGATAGAAAAACAATTAAAATCGCTCAAAAGAGGAAAGGCCGCTGGACCTGATGGGATACCAGTTCAATTTTACACAGAGTACGTGAAGGAACTTGCCCCCCCCCCCCCCCCCCCCCCCCCCGCCCCTTCTTGCAGCGGTGTACCATAGGTCTCTAGAAGAGCGTAGCATTCCAAAAGATTGGAAAAGGGCACAGGTCATCCCCGTTTTCAAGAAGGGGCGCCGAACAGATGTGCAGAACTATAGACCTATATCTCTAATGTCGATCAGTTGTAGAATTTTGGAACACGTATCATGTTCAAGTATAATGACTTTTCTGGAGACTAGAAATCTACTCTGTAGGAATCAGGATGGGCTTAGACAAAGACGATTGTGTGAAACCCAGCTCGCACTATTAGTCCATGAGACTCAGAGAGCCATAGACATGGGTTCCCAGGTAGATGCCATGTTTCTTGACTACCGAAAGGCATTTGATACAGTTCCCCACAGTCGTTTAATGAACAAAGTAAGAGCATATGGACTATCAGACCAATTGTGTGATTGTATTGAAGAGTTCCTAGATAACAGAATGCAGCATGTCCTTCTTAATGGAGAGGTCCTCTGAAGTAAGAGTGATTTCAGGTGTGCTGCAGGGGAGTGTCATAGGACTGTTGCTATTCATAGTATATATATGAATGACCTTGTGGATAACATCGGAAGTTCACTGAGACTTTTTGCAGATGATGCTGTAGTATATCAAGAGGTTGTAACAATGGAAAATTGTACTCAAATGCAGGAGGATCTGCAATGAATTGACACATGGTGTAGGGAATGGCTATTGAATCTCAATGTAGACAAGTTTAATGTGCTGCAAATACATAGAAAGAAAGATCCCTTATCATTTAGCTACAATATAGCAGGTCAGCAAATGGAAGCAGTTAATTCCATAAATTATCTGGGAGTAGACATTAGGAGTGATTTAAAATGGAATGATCATATAAAATTAATCATTGATAAAGCAAATGCCAGACTGAGATTCATTGGAAGAATCCAAAGGAAATGCAGTCCTAAAACAAAGGAAGTAGGTTACAGTACACTTGTTCACCCACTGCTTGATTACTGCTCATCAGTGTGGGATCCGCACCAGATAGGGTTGATAGAAGAGAGAGAGAAGATCCAATGGAAAGCAGCGCGCTTCATTACAGGATCATTTAGTAATTGCGAAAGCGTTATGGAGATGATAGATAAACTCCAGTAGAAGACTCTGCAAGGAAGATGCTCAGTAGCTCGGTATGGGCTTTTGTTGAAGTTTTGAGAACATACCTTCACCGAGGAGTCAAGCAGTATATTGCTCCCTCCTACGTATATCTCATGAAGAGACCATGAGGATAAAATCAGAGAGATTAGAGCCCACACAGAGGCATACCAACAGTCTTTCTTTCCACAAACAATACGAGACTGGAAAGAAGAGAGAACCAATAGGAGTACTCAAGGTATCCTCCGCTTGCGGAGTATGGAAGTAGATGTAGATGCAGAAGAGGAAACATGACAATGTTAAATTAAATGTAGATGGCACCTCTATAGACTGTGTAACAAATGCAAAATTTCTAGGAATGAATATTGATTCTCAGTTGAAGTGGTGTGAACACGCAAAGGTGCTTGTAAACAGAATGTCACCAGCATGTTATGCCCTTAGAATCCTATCATCAGTGTGTGACATGAAGTGTCTTTTAGTAACATATTATTCATATGTACACTCAGTTCTTAGCTATGGCATTCTTTTTGGGGGAACAAACACACAAAATATGAACACAATTTTCAAACTCCAGAGAAGAGCCATAAGAGTAATAATCAATAATACTGCTCGAGCTCATTGTAACTGGGGATTGAAAGGATGTGGGTTTTAAGGGAGGCCCTTAAGGCCCTTAAGGCCCTTAAGGGCCTCCCTTAAAACCCACATCCTTTCATCTTTCCCTCTCCTTCCCTCTTTCCTGATGAGGCAACAGTTTGTTGCGAAAGCTTCAATTTCGTGTGAATGTTTGTGTTTGTTTGTGTGTCTATCGACCTGCCAGCGCTTTCGTTCGGTAAGTCACATCACTGTGTGTTTTTAGATATATTTTTCCCACGTGGAATGTTTCCCTCTATTATAAACTTGTAAACACTTTGACATATCCTATATCCTTATAAAAAGAGATCTACGAATGAATAAAACAGCAACAACAACTACTACTACTACTACTAATCTCATTTTTTCTGACTCCTATGGGAGCAATATGTCAGGGGTTGTAGTATATTCCTAGATCCCTCTTTTGAAGCTGTTCTTGGAGTGTCTGGCAGTTCATATTTTTAGCATCTCCATGCTGCTCTCCTGTTGGGCAAACAAATTTGTGGCAGTTCACGCTGCCCTTCTTTGTATACATTTAGTATTCTGATAGTCCTATTTGATATAGGTCCCACACACCTGAGCCATATTCCAGAGTCAGTCGCGCGAGGTTTGTTGTAAGCAATCTTCATTGTAGACTGATTTCATTTTCCCAGTATCTCACTGATAAACTGAAACCCTGCTTAACTAAGTCTTTGTGATCCTTCAATTTTACATTCCTATATATTGTTCACTCAGACATTTGTATGGCTTGATTGATGCCAACTGTGACTTATTGATATTGTAGCCACAAAATTTTATATTATTTTCATTTTGTTAAATGAACAGTTTTATGTTTAAAAATTGCCAATCATTGCACCACTTTGAAATGCTATCAAGATGTCACTGAACATCTGTGCAAATTTTACAGGCAGTACTTCATTACAGATGAGTGCATCATTGCAGAAGTTAGAGGTCATTAACACACAACATGACCAGCAAAGATACCAACACATTTCCCTGTGGCATGCCTCCTCCATCAAAGATAATATGCTGCATACTGCCTATCAAGGAATCATCAATACAATCACAAATTTTTCTCAATACCCCTTTGGCCTTGACTTTGTTCTTATTGTGGCAAAACTGGAATCGTGTGGAGGAAGTTGCTCATTCTAACGTGAGCACTATGCTGTAACTATTTACCAGCAGAAAGTATTGTTCCACTGATGAAGAAAGCATTTTTGGTAATGAAGGTGATGATGTTAGCAATGTGTCGTATTGAGTACAGAGGTGAAAGTGACAACACTGAAAATGCTTGGCAATGAATAAAAAGGATTAACACTATTCAAAAACCAAAAGTTAATTTGAAGATCGTATGTTTTCGTAAATATTGTCTTGTTGGAATAAGTATGCTCCAACAGTCCTTCAGCCATTGAATTGGCTTACCTACACATTTGTAGGGATAACTACAGTTTTAAGTACAAATAGATTGATCTTTTTCAGCTGTCAGAAACTTCCAAAGGAAACTAATCTATGAAGTGATTCATGTAAATTGATACATCCCCAATGACAATTTTTTTTTCATAGGTTAAGAATTTCACAAGAGTGTAAGGACGACATTGTCACTTTGCTTTGATACTGAGTTCCCCGTCTGTTCAGGTCTGAAATAAAACCTTTCAGACTCAAAATTTGTCAGCAACTTCTGTCTTGTCATTAGATGATAAGCTGAGCTTCTCTGTACAATAATTTCACTACAGACAAAACTTGATGTACCTTTATAAAATCGGTCAGAGACATCAGTTGACACAATATCAGCAGAAAGAAGCAAAATTGAAAAGAGTAAGTTTAATACACTATTACTGGCTGATAAAATTATGTAATTTGTTGTGCATATGCTGGGAAAGGTTAAAAATAACAAATTTGGTTTGTTGTACAGAAGTAATTTGATTTTTGAAAAGTCAGTTAATGAGAAATTCAAATGACATGCCCTCTCACACACACACACATACCATGGAAGCTCTCAGAAAGCTGAAATTCCTTACAGTGTTACTTCTGTTCTACAGACCAGAATAAACATCCTCTAATTTCCATAATTTAAGGCTGATCTTTATGGGTGTCACTTCCACGCCAGTGATGAAATTCAGCAGCTGTCAGGATGTTGGAGTCAGAAAAAAAGCCGGTTGTATAAAATTATACAGTGGAAAGTTCTGGATGGAATAATAACAATATGAGAGTTTAACAATGTAGGAAATATGGATTGCTGCTTACCATGCAGATGACATGTTAGTTTGCAGACAGGCACAATTAAAAGAAACTTACACATATGTTTTTGGCCACAGCCTTCATCAGAAAGAAAAGAGAGAAACACACACCATTCATTCACACAAGCAAGCGCACCTCACACGCACACACACATCCATGATTGCCAAGTCCAGCAGCCCGAGCCAGAATCTTTAAATTGCCTGTCTGCAACTTAACATGTCATCCTTATGGTAAGCAGCAATCTATCTGTTCCTACATTGTTGATTTTCCAACCTGGAGTTTCCATTTTTTAAAAATGTTGAGAGAATAGATTGCTACTCACCACATAAAGGAGGCACTGAGTCACAGACACGTACTATCAAAAAGACAGACAAAGTATTAATCTTTCAGACAAGGTCTTTCTTCCAAATAGAAAACGCACACACATTCACTCAAGCATAACTCACACACGTATGGCCACTGTCTCCGGGCACTGGAGCTTGACTGCCAGTAATTAATATTTTATCAGTCTTTTTAATTGTGCCTGTCTGCATCTCAGTGCCTTGTCTATGTGTTGAGTAGCTTTCTATCCATCGATATTGTTGAAAATGGTCGTGTGTTAGTTTTAAATTATTCCCATCCAGTCATGACCATACTTATTAGTCATCCCTTATATAATGATCAGGTGGGATGCCAAACATATCCACAATAAAATGTTAGTAATTTGCAACATAATTCAGTAGAACATATATCTTAGAATAAGATTTTTCTAATTATTGAAATTTGTCTGTGGATCATATATTATCATTATCTTTTCTTAAGAACAGAGCAGTCAGAGGAAGTGAGTGATGAGGTTCAGTGGATGCCACTAGACACAGTTCTGTGTGCTGCTGTGGTTGCACTAGCAGTGACTGCCTTGATGCTGTTAGCTGTTTCCACCTGGCGCTACTGTCGTGTTTGCAGTGATGCGAGCTCCCAGAAGTAAGTCAGTCATAACTTATAACTATCAGATTTTTTCTGGTGACACTGCTTTTATTGTTTACATTCTGTGCAATACAGAAAAAGTATATTAAGAAAAAATTCCAGACTATTTTCCTGTTACAGTATATGTATTTGGAGATCATAATGCATGGAAAAGTTTACAGGAGGCCTTTTTATTAGCAATAGATGTAAAATGGCTGATGTATATAGGCTGAGGCAGCTAAAAAAGACCATCCCATATACATCCAGAATGAGTAAACATATTTGGATCTTATTTTTCCTAAGTTACAGCAGACAATGTTGCAAATTTTCTAGAGCATGCTAATAATCAAAAGTAGATATCCTCAGAGTAGTGAGGCAATTTAACAGTTGCATACCAATGGGGGGTCAGTAACTGACCCCAACGAAGTTTTTAGGCTAAAACTCCTGTCGTGTTCAGTAGTTTATTTAATAAACACATGACATTTATCGTAATTATAATTGCTACAATAGACAATGAGAACACCTTTTGGTTTACACTCATTGTTGAGTTATAGCGATTGTTATAACTGAAGGTGTAGCAGGTCAACAATCACCACTCGCAGTCAACCGGTAAACAGTGTGGTGAGTGGAAGGTAATATCTTTGTGGCATTTGACAGAATGTACAAGAAGATGAAATTGACAGGTGACAAAATTAGAAATTTGCTTGAGAGTTCAGACAATGAATTTAGTGGTGAACTATCCGAAAGCTCAAGAAGTGAAACTGAAGATGCAGTCATGGAAATTCCAGATCAAGTAGTTTCTGACAGCAGCGAGTTGGATGAAAGTGAACAGGGTAAGTATTGATTTTTATTACTTTTTGCAGATATTTTGGAGTATATTAGGGGGTGTGTCTCGGTAGAGTGCTTAGTTTGCTAGTGTTCAGTTCTGTTTTCATATTTTTATAGATATTCAACCAACAAAAAGACGACCCAGACCGAAAGCACAAATTCATCAACTTGAAAAAGACATGGTGGCCCCGTCAAGTATGTTATGGAAGAGAAGCCCTTATGTAAATCAAAGGAGGAGGTCTGTTGCTAACGTAATGAGAACCCCAAAAGGAACTAAGCCAGAGATAAAACCTGATACACCAGGTAAAGCTTTTCTCATGTACTTCGATGATATCATCCTGGATAACATGTTGATGTGTACCAATCAAAAGCTTGGAAATCTTAGGGAATCATCTGAAGATATTTTCATAAAAAATTCGAAAGCATTTGAAAGGGAAGAAATTGTGCCAGCAATTGGAATTCTATTGAACTGTGGAGTGCATAGACAGAACAAGGACAGTTTATGTGATATATTTAGTAAAGAAAACTTTCCAATGTACCGAGCTTCATTTTCAGAGCATAGACTGAGGCTCTTACCGAAGCACTTGTGTTTTGATGATGCTCTAACTCGAGCAGCTAGAAAACAGACCAACAAATTTGCTCCTATCAGGGATATATGGAACATGATAATTAGTAAATTTCCTGAGTTTTATAATCCTAGTGAGTCAGTCACTGTGGATGAAGAACTTGTGACCTCCCATGGGCGATGCCCATTCAGGCTATATAGTCCAACAAAACGAGGAAAATATGGAATAGAGGTGAACCTGTTATGTGATTCAGATACGAAATACTGCTTCGCTGTGGATCCCTATGCTGGAAAGCACGCTAATGAGAAGAACCATAACAGTGGCCCTGAAATAGTTAGAAGATTGATTGAAATGTCTAACTTGAAACAATCTGAAAGAAATGTTTCCATGGACAGAAAGTTCACTACCGTTCCACTTGCATCTGATCTTTTGAAACAGAAAATATCTACAGTTGGTACTATTCAAAGTGACAAACGCGATGTTCCTACAGAACTCCGTCCTGTTTCTCTAAAAATGCTACACTGGGAACAATCCGATTTGCCTTTAGTGACGATGCCACTTTAGTCAGTTACGTGCCTAAGAAAGGAAAGGTTGTTACAGTATTGTCAACCCAACATCATGATATGAATGTGATGGAAGAGAAGCCAGACATCATCCTATTCTACAACTGTACAAAGTCAGGAGTGGATACATTCGATAAGTGTGTAAGAATGTACAGCTGCCGTCGAGCAATGTGTCGATGGCCAATGGCGGTGTTTTTCAACTTGATTGACATTACAGCATACAATTAATATGTTGTATTTCAAGATACACACAAGGAACGGACAAAGAATTACCTGACAAAGAGTTCTGGAAGAAAGAAGTACCTGAAAGATCTTGCTCGTGAACTTTGTGACCTCAACGTGAAAAGACACACTCAAAATGCTGTAGGCCTACACTCAAAATACACTACAGTGTTATCAACTTTTGGGTATGAGTGTAATCAAAATCAAGGTGCTGTGAGCAGAGGATACAACGTTACGGAGCCGCGACAGAAAGTAACATGTGCAGCTGTGCATAATCTGCCAAAGAAAGGACGCTGTTACTTATGGGCCAGAAGCAACGACCATAAGTACATGAAGGTTTGTACTTCTTGCAGGAAGTATATCTGCCCTGCACACACCAAGGAAGAAGAAGTAGTTCGTATTGTAAAGTGTTCTGAATGTGAATCTGAGTAATCCTTGTAATTGTGAAATTAATACAAATAAATGCAAAAAAAAAAACATTTATTTTTTACTAAAAATGTACCAGAAACCCTTTACCAGTAATAATAAACAACATTTTAATCTTCTAATCTGTCAAAATTATGGAAATACGTAAGTAATGTGATTTATCCTAGATAGAGAATGTGTGATTGTTGTGGGGTCAGTCGCTGACCCTTCCCTTTGGCGTTGGCCAGTGCAACATACAGCATTGGTATGCAACTGTTAAATCACTTAATAAAAGCAAGTCCCCCAGCCCTGACTGTGTGCCAATTAGGTTCTCTTCAGAGTATGCTGATGCAATAGCTCCTTACTGAACAATCATATACACCCACACACTCAGTGAAGGATCCATACACATAAACTGGAAAGCTGCATACATCACACCAATATTCAAGAAAGGCAGTAGCAGTAATCCACAAGATTACAGGCCCATATCATTAACGTTGGTATGTAGCAGGATTTTGCAACATATATTGTGTTTGAACATTATGAATTACCTTGAAGAGAAAAATCTATTGACACATATTTGACATGGATTTAGAAAACACCGATCTTGTGTAACACAACTTGCTCTTTACTCACACTGAGTGCTGAGTGCTATTGATGAAGGATTTCAAATTGGTTCTGTATTTATAGATTTCCAGAAGGCTTTTAACACAATACCTCACAAGCACCTTGTAATAAAATTACATGCTTATGGAAAATCATATCAGTTATGCAACTTGATTTGTGATTTCCTGTCAGAGAGGCCACAGTTCATAGTAACTGATGGAAAGTCATCGAGTAAAATGGAAGTGATTTCTGGCATTCCCCAAGGTCGTGTTATAGGCCCTTTGCTGTTCCTTATCTATATTAATGACATAGGAGACAATCTGAACAGCTGTCTTATGTTGTTTGCAGATGATACTCTATCCTCTAGTAAAGTCATCAGAAGATCAAAACAAATTTCAAAATAGTTTAGAAAAGATATCTGTATGGTGCAAAAATTGACAGTTGACCCTAAATAATGAAAAGTGTGATGTCATCCATACGTATGCTAAAAGGAATCAGTTAAACTTCAGTTACACCCTAAATCAATAAAATCTAAAGGCTGTAAATTCAACTAAATACATGGGAATTATATTTACAAATAACTTAAATTGGGAAGAACACATAGAAAATGTTGCGGGGAAGGCAAATCAAGACTGCATTTTATTGGCAGAACACTTAAAAGGAGCAACAGATCTACTAAAGAGACTGCCTACACCATGCTTGTCTGTCCTCTTTTGCTTGGTGTGGGATCAACAGAGTACATTGAGAAAGTTAATAGAAGGACAGCACATATTGTATTATTGAGAATAGGGGAGAGAGTGTGATGGACATGATGCAGGATTTGGGGTGGACATCATTTAAAAAAAGCGTTTCTCATTGTGGATATCTTCTCACAAAATTTTGATAGTGAACTTTCTCCTCTGAATGTAAAAATATGTTATCAATGCCAACCTACATGGGGAGAAATGATCACCACAATAAAATAAGGGAAATCAGAGCTTGCATGGAACGATATACGTGTTTGTTTCCTCTGCATGCTGTTTGAGAGTGAAATACAAGAGAATTATTGTGGTATCACTTAGATTGCTTTATGTCCAGTGAGATGTCTTCCAATAACTATGGCAACATATCTATTCGGAAATGTAGATATTCATGGCTATTTAGAGACCTATGATAACACAGGATCTAATGGTGCAATACTTGAAAAACCCACACCAAATTTTGACAAACTAAGCTTGTTGTTTGTCTATTTCTCTCAGTTCGCATGGAATTTAAACTGAGCAGTAGTGTGTATTGCGATGATTGATTTACGCATGGCTTTTTTGTGAAATCAATTCTTTATCCATAAACAAAATATTACATCTTTGCAATTTTCATAGACCCATTCAGAGAATTGTAACCATTACTGAAAGCAATTGTGAAGCAGCTGCTAATAGAGCAAAATGTGGAAAGGATGAAATGCATTTAAATGTAGTATCTGCAGAACATTCTTTTGGCTGATCCCAGCCACACATTCTAGCTGCCTTGTAGTGACAAGTAGATTGTGTGTTACTGCTGCTACAATATTAATTGTAGCCACGCGGGATTGGCTGAGCAGTCTAAGGTGCTGCAGTCATGGACTGTGCAGCTGGTCCTGGCGGAGGTTCGAGTCCTCCTTCGGGCATGGGTGTGTGTGTTTGTCCTTAGGATAGTTTAGGTTAAGTAGTGTGTGAGCTTAGGGACTGATGATCTTAGCAGTTACATCCCATAAGATTTCACAGACATTTGAACATTTTTTATTAATTGTATGACTCTCATCAGTTGCTGGTTTTATTTTTTACATTTTTTTGTTCTTTACTTTCCCAATTTCTCGGAATTTTTTTATAGTGTTGAGAAAGAGTGTGGGGACTTGGCAAAATCACGATACCTTTCAGCATACAAACACTCCATTGCTCTAACAGTTTGCCAACATTAATCATAAATGAATACCATATTCAGGTTTTCATCTGTTGTTTCACTTTGTGAAAGTCTGAATAACCTCACAAGCATGTTGCCTGATCACTGGAGCTTAGACTGAAGGGTTTCAAGTGCACAGGTAAACACACAAACCTTAACTCAGTTAAACATTTACTTACATTTGATACACTGGGGTAGACATTCGTGGAACCTTCTCTCTTGATAGTGGGAAAGGTTTGTTGCTCTGTTATCTTGTTACTACATGATCAAGTCCCACACATGTTATGTTGTTGAAGTCCTCTTTGAAGACTCTTTCCAGTCATGCAAAGTATATGACTCTGTAAAGGTGGGATACTGGAATTAATAAAATAATAAAAATTGCTTTTATGTGTCACAATATTTGCTACGTTGTGCCCTGTAACTTAGTGAAAACCACTCCTTGATATATTTATTCATTCTGGATATATTTGTACTGGACTGTTTTAACTGCCTCAGCCTGCATATTAGGTCTCTTGAGAAGGTGTCAGGCATGTCTTCTTTGCTGTTTTGGCAGATATTTTGGAGCTCCGACCTTTCAGTGTGTGGATGAAACCAGTCCAGAAAACTTTGCTCATCATGTGTTTCATGTGAATTCCTTTGTCAGTGAAAAATGTCAGTTGGTTTCTCATTATAAACTAAATGTTTTTGAACCTATAATTTCATGTGCAATTTGATGTAACGGTTCCAAATTAATCTAGTGTGCAATTCATCTTAATAATGTGTTTTAACAGGAATAGCAAAATATAAATAATATACAGTGCCCCAGCAACATCGGAGTGGTGTTGCTGTGTGATGACATTCCATATGGTGTGGGGCAGCACATGAGATGTGACAGGTTGGGAAGGAAGACATGAAAATATTCAGAACAAATTTTCACCCTGTAGCAGGGTGTGCACTGATTTGAAACTTCCTGGCAGATTAAAGTTGTGTGCTGGACTGGGACTCAAACCTCAGACCTTTACCTTTTTTGGGGAAGTGCTTTACCAACTCAGCTATCCAAGCATGACTGACGACCTGAGCTCAGAGCTTTACCTCTGCCGAACCTCATTTCCTACCTTTGCAGGTGTTCTCCAGCATACCTTGCACTCTTGGAATGCTGTGGCTGAGCCATTTTCTTTCTTCCAGGAGTGCAAGTCCCCCAAGGTATGCAGGCAAATTTCTGTAAAATTTGAGAACTAGGAGGTGAGCTACTGGCAGAAGTAGAGGTGTGAGGGCTGGGCCATGAGTGGCACTTGGATAGCTCAGTCCATAGAGCATGTGTCTGCCAAAGGCAAAGATCCCAGCTTCAAGTCCTAATCTGGCATACAATTTTAATTTGCCTGGAAGTTTCTGATCAATGCACACTTGCTGCAAAGTAAAAATTCATTCTGGAAACAACTCTCGGGCTGTGGCTAAGCTATGTCCCTGCAATGTCCTTTCTTCCAGGAGTTCTAGTCCTCCAAGATATGTTGGAGATCTACTGTGAAGTTTTGAAGTTAGGAGATGAGACATTGGAGGAAGTAAAACTGTGGGGTTAAGTTGTGAGACATGCTTGGATAGCTCCATCAATAGAACACTTTCCTGCAAAGCCAATGTTTCCAAGTTGGAGATCCAGTCTGGCTCACAGTCTAATTTACCAGATAGATGGGGAACAAATCTTTATCAGTCTTTCATTTTCTGTGTTTCTTGTTGACTGCAGTACAGACTAATCCAGGGCAAGTCATAGACACACAGTGCTAACACAAACAATATGGTACCATTTTGAAGACTCTTTGCAATGGCCTAGTGTTTCAGTTTCAATATTCTTATTCATGGCAATATTACTCTCAAGGCACAGTGTGCACAAAACTGCAAACATTTGCTGCAACAACACAGAAAATACACCAAACGATTCTTATGAGAGACCCTTGCTATATATCATACGTAGCAGGGCACACAGTGTGCACACTGTGCCTTGAGAGTACAGCACATCAACATGATATATTTTCAGAAGTATTTAATGTTTGACAATGCATATTTGCTGCTAGGTTTTACTTTTGACAGTACCTAATGGCATAGAAGCTGTAAGCACCTGGTAATGGGATAGCATAGTCCCAAAACATGTTGTGGTAAAAATATCATGTTTGACAAATGTTGCGTAACAATCTCAGTATTGACTCATGAGACAGTTGTACAATGGCTTCACAATAGATAGTCCTTTGTTAAATTAGTAAACATTTGTTTATCACATCTCCCTTGCCTGACTTGTCCCATCATTTCATGTGACAACTCTCACTGAATTGAGTGTATGCTACTGTCATGTAGCAGTGCTTCTGAATTTGAAGCATTATTGATCTGTTTTGTGCCCCGTAAGTCTCATAGATAATAATATTCACAGACCCTCTCCCTATGATTATTTAACTGTTCACCGGTGTGGGATCTGTACCAGATAAGGTTGATAGAAGAGATAGAGAAGATCCAACGGAGAGCAGTGCGCTTTGTTACGGGATCGTTTAGTAATCGCGAAAGTTTTACGGAGATGATAGATAAACTCCAGTGGAAGACTCTGCAAGAGAGACGCTCAGTAGCTCGGTACGGACTTTTGTTGAGGTTTCGAGAAAATACCTTCACCAAGTAGTCAAGCCATATATTGCTCCCTCCTACGTATATCTCGCGAAGAGACCATGAGGATAAAATCAGAGAGATTAGAGCCCTCACAGAGGCATACCAACAATCTTTCTTTCCACGAACAATATGAGACAGGAATTGATATGTTGGTAAATGTGCCAACACCTTGTAGATAGAGGCGGCCTAAATGCACGCTATCTAACGCAGACGGGCGTGAATTCTGGAACAGGATAAGTAGTGAATTCTAATAAGAAAAGTATGCAGCTCCTCGAATACTTAACTTTTATTCTTTGATGTGAATACAGCATTCTTGATGAGACATTTCATACGATAGCTATCAAACTATGTAAGGCTAATGGCGCCTTGCTAGGTCGTAGCCATGGACTTAGCTGAAGGCTATTCTAACAGTCTCTTGGCAAATGAGAGAAAGGCTTCATCAGTATAGTCGCTAGCAAAGTCGTCGTACAACTGGGGCGAGTGCTATTCCGTATCTCGAGACCTGCCTTGTGGTGGCGCTCGGTCTGCGATCACACAGTGGCGACACGCGGGTCCGACATGTACTAAATGGACCGCGGCCGATTTAAGCTACCACCCAGCAAGTGTGGTGTCTGGCGGTGACACCACAGGAATAGAAGGGAGAACCGATAGAGGTAGTCAAGGTACCCTCCGCCACACACCATCAGCTAGCTTGCGGAGTATGGATGTAGATGTAGGTGTAGATGTAATATTAAAAAAGTTATTAAATAAATGTACTCAACACTGTTGAATTTACTTTCTCATTCTCTTCACACTTATTGATACTAACAGCACACAGTCATTAGTTTTCTTGTAATGTATTCATATCCATTTAGTAACACAGATTAATAAGATACATTATCCATGAACAGTCTCACAGAATTCATAAGTGGGGAAACTTAGTGGCTGTCTCAACTAACTATAGATGGATGTATTTTGACTATTGCTGACTGACTTGATAAAACTGATTAACACTGTACGTGGAATGTGCACTTGTTGGTGATTAGGTAGAGACTGACTATGACTTTGTCCAGAACACCCACATGAAGATGTGTGCAGGGTAGAAATGACAAAATATTAAAATCTCAAGCTATTACATATGAGAATAAAATAGATAGTTAAGTTACCTTAATTAACTATAAGCTGCATTACAGAAAATGGCAAAATGAATGTTATAATTTTATGATGTGGAACTTTTTCTGTACACTGGGATTTTCAGAGCCCACCAAGAATTTTCGGGAGAGTTACATTTTATAATTTGTAGAATTAACAAACAGGTTATTTTAGGATATTTATTCATTTCTGTAATGAGAAAATGAGGGCCCAAAACTATAATGTTATTACAAAACTGTTAAGGCTTTCGTAGCCACTTGTTGACAAACTGCCTATATGCTTCGTGTCTCAGGTTCTTCGGCCGACGTTCGTTGATGATTTTACTGACGTTTCGCCAGCATGTGTGGCTGGCTATCCTGGCTTCCCATACTGCAGCGAACTACCTAAACGGATCCTGGCTTCCCATACTGCATCAAATGACCTAAACGGATCCTGAATTCCCGTACTGCAGCAAACAACTGTCGCAGGTAGCAAGAGGAGAACCGCACTAGAAATGACCACGGAGAAGCCCTTAGACTTTGATGTGCCAGGTACATATTATCAGCAGCTGCGAGCTCAGCTCCAGTTCACCACTGGCAATGGAGGGTGTTTTGTGATGGCTCCCAAACCCAAGGTCCTCGGCGGTACTTTAGGGCAGCCACCACAAATTGTATAAAGCGTGGGTAGTGACCAGGATGTAGCTATCTATGTCTGTTGGCTGAAAAATAATTAATGACAAGAATTGTGCCAGATAGAATGAAGAGATAACTTATCTTTACTTCTGACGAAATGTGCAACAACAATACAAGTCCAAGTAATATCCAAGAGTAATCCGTGTACTGAGCCTAGTCGAATACAATAGCAAATATCACACTGCAATGCCTCCGCTATAAACTACACGAAAGCCTAGCAATAGGCAATCAACAATAGACTGTAGACTGTAGTCAATAGACTATAGGCAATAGACTGTAGGCAATAGACTGTCTGTCTCGGGGCCAGCGCTCCTCCTTATATGCAAAAGGCAGAGGGTGTTGCGGACCCAAGCTCAGCCATGGCGCGAACTCTTCTGTTGGCAGTAACGGCCTGAGATGCTGATGGCCGCAACAGGAACTGTGGCCAGCGATGTCACGGTCAGCGCACACATGCATGAGTTGGTTGGTTGGTTGGTTGGGTCCGTGTATACAACAGGGTGAAGCTTTGACAATGCCAGCCACTCATGCTGCAAAACGCCAGTAAAATCATCAGACGAACGTTGGCCAAAGAACTCAAGACAGAAGCAAATAGGCAGTTTTAATGTTATTGTTAAAATATAAGTAGAATTTTGATAGGATTGGATTTTAAGATTCGAGCACTCTGGAATATGAAAATCTGATTGTGAATAACTTTTGAAATATCAAGTTCTTGGAAAAAGTAAAGTGAATCTGGCCTCAGCAACCAGAGACAGTGATCATATGTGTATGAATCAATTTGCATGAATGTGTGTGTGTGTGTGTGTGTGTGTGTGTGTGTGTGTGTGTGTGTGTGTGTGTGTGGTGGTCTAATTCAGGAGAAGACCTTTTGGCTGAAAGCTTACTTGTTTAGCAGTCTTTTTGTTGTGCCTGTCTGAGACTCAGTGTCTCGACTATACAGTGAGTAGCAATCTATCCTTTCCATAATACTGCCATTATTCCATCCTGGATTTTCCATTGCTTAAAACAAATGTTTGAAAGAGAAAAATGAGGGTATTCAAGTAAACTATGTATCTTTTGAAACCATCAATTATTAGAGGGATCAAATTATGAAGTACACATGGTTTATACGAAGCAAAATTGTAAATATTCCCTTAGATAAAATGTTCCCATATCAACTAAATAAATAATTATCATCAGTACTGGTAGTCTGAAAACTATCCTGTGAATAATAAATTTTTGTCAAGCACTGCATGAATAAGAATTTAACCATTTTGTGACTCACATTGTGTACATTACATGAAGGGTATAAAACAGAAAAAAAGAATGTTTAGTTAAGGAGTAGAATAGTTGCAAGTTGAGCCTTTATCTCAGTAAAAGATCACCACTAATGTCATACCCAGAAGTGAAGTTCTATTAAGTGTGAGATTGTCAACTACACAGTGGACCAGTACTAATTCCCAATGCCCAAGGAGAATTTGGCTGAAGGTTTCATTAATTCATATCACTGTGAAACCATGCACTTGTACATTTACCACGATTGTCCAAATAGTGAATGACATCAAATAATGATGAAATGTGTGGTGGATTGTTACTTTCATGAGCCTAAACATACCTTGGTATAACCACGCGTAACAAGAAACAAACTATGCATAAAATGTTTACTGAATATGACTGGTGACAGATCTTTAAACTGTGAATTATAATGAGAAATTGTTTTTGCTCTTAAAAGAATTCCTGCTGCTCATATTGGAGCATTTACTCCTGGTGCCTGCTGTGCCTTCACTGGATGTCTCAAGTATCACAGAGCTCCATGGAGTTGTACATCAAAACATAAATCATAAATTTTATATTAATTAACCAAAAATACTAGAATATGTTTTCTCTCAAGTAAACCTCCCTCATCACAGCAATACAATTTAAAATCAATGATTTCATTCTTTATTTTCATGCGTAATACATAAAAACTCCACTATAAAATCTGGCACTTGTTGCAATGAAAATTTTGAACACAGTTCCTTTGCTTTATAAAAATGTAAAATGAATTAAAGCCAGCTGTAATTATTACTTTGGCCTATATCATAATGTAAATATTTTTTTACGTATCTTGTACAGAAATGATTCACACGCCTATTAAAGAAAGAAATAAATGTGATTTAATGGTTACATTTAATGAAAGGTTAGTTACTTAATCTAATTTTGTGATTAAACTGACATGCCTAAGCGAACCATTATCAACACACTTTGTCTGGTGTCAGAAGACACAGAAGTTGAATGCGCACTAGAGAGGATGGGCCTGCAGACCCACTAGGGGTCTCTGTGCCCTGGTGCACACCTGTGCCGTGAGCATTGCCATGCGAGTGCGCCACTCTCCATACCACGTGAAGTCCGTGTCCAATTGAGTTTCCTGCAGTCATGTATTTAGGTGGCCATGCATGCTACCCCGGCAGTCTGGTACTCACCATAGTTCGTGTGTGCAACTCGGCTCTACTGTGTTCCAGTTGTGTGTGTTGAGATACATACTGTTGTTGTTTGGAGTGTTCCTGCGTTATTGTTGTCTTGCCATGTTTATCTCCTCAGTTCTTGCTTGCTTGCCTCGTGTTGTGCCCTGGTCGGTCATAGTGTCTATCATCCCCTACTTGTTCATCTGTCCTGTCTGTTCATTGTTAGCGATACTTCCAATGGCCTTCGCTTCTCCATTTTCTGCCATGCACCACTCGACGGTCGCTCGCAGCTATAACATTGGTGACAAGGTAAAAGGTTCGGTAGCATGAAGGCTAAGTTGGTCTTTCTCCTGGAGCAACAGCAGCAGCTCATGCAAAAGCAGCAGCTGCACCAGTTAGATGTCTCACAGCAATCCTTGCAGTTTATGATGGAAAAAGTCATGACACGGGATTCCCTGCTGCACCAACTCCTGGGTGTCCTGGTTTCTGACACTTCCCCTCGTCCGCCATGGTTTCCGACCTTTAACAACACTAAGGAAGACTGGAAAACATACTTGCATCATCTGAAACAACATTTCACAGCATTTCAGGTTACGGATGACTCCCTACATTGGTTGTTATTCTTGTCCTGAGTATCCCCAGACATGTTCCTTCTGCTTCGCAAGTTATCACTGTTAACAGACCCTGTGGCTCTCTTTTAACAAGATATGTGTGCTGCTGACTAACTACTATTCCCAGTGATACCACGTCATGGCATCTCAGCTTGAGTTCCATCAGTACCATAAACAGCCTGGTCATTATACTGTTCTTGGGTCATGGACTTGCAGGATCCAGCTGCAAATGCAACTTCAGTTGCACCAATCAGCATTGCTCAGTGTCGTATGCGGACTCCTTGATTCGTGATGTTGTCACTCGACTGGCGCCTGATCCAGAAGTTCACATGGCTGCGTTGAAAGTCGATAACCCCTCACTGGAAGACATTCTGAGAATAGCTCACTCCTTTGAATCACACAAGCGGTGAACGAGCATCTCTTGGCAAGGCCGCAGGTGGCAGCAGTAGAGTCCTCCCCGTGGGTGTCTCCCCCACAGTGTCGGCGTGGTACAGCAACAGAGTGCAACAACGTTGAGCCTTCTCCTTGTCTGATGTCTCTATGGCTTTGGTGCCGCCGATCACCCCTCGTCAGCGGTCACGTGGTTCACTTCTGTCTTGCCCGCAGTGTTTTTCTGCCCAATCTTGCACAGACTGTCCTCATCACTGGACAACGTGCATGCTCTGTCAGAAAGATGGCCATCTCTGATATATCTGTCGCAGCCATTCAACCCACTCCTGCCCCTCACCCACGGGGCATCAGGAAACTGTGCACATGCTGCAATCAGTCATCTCACTGGATGCCCCATTGAAGCGAAAGTTGATCCTCACGCTCCGCATTTTTAACGTGGACATTTGTTTCCAGGTCAATAGGGGGGCCACCATCTCCTTGATCAATCTGGCAATGTAGACATGCCTGGGTTCCCTGGAGCTGTCATCTACCTCTCAGCAATTTGTCGTGTATGATGATGGTTCTATGATCCTCTGTGAGAAGTTCATGGTGTTGGTCACCTGTAAACACATTTCTGGCTCTTGACCCTACAGATGGTTGACCATCCCTCGGCTTCACACATTTTTGGACTCAATGCTTTCACACTCTTTGGCTTTTTGATTTCTGACAAAGTTAAGGTCATTTCCACTGCCGTCCCATTCCAGGACCTCGATGACCTGTGCTCGGCCTATACCTCTTTGTTTCAGTGTACTTCAGACTTCCAGGTACACATTGCTCACTGGCCAGATGTTCAGCCACAGTTCTTCCAGGCTCGATCCATTCCAGTGTCCGAGCCCATGAAAGCGAGTGCTTGGACGACCGCATTAGTGGTGATCAGGAAACCCAATGGCTTCTTTCCCCTCTGTGGGGATTTCGGAGTTGCAATCAATGCACAGTCCCTGGTTGAAACTTATCCCATTCCCCAGCAGGAAGACTTGTGCCTGGCAAGTACTTCTCTAAGATCGATCTGGCAAAGGCTTACCACCAATTACCCTTAGATGAGGAATCCTAGAACATTGTTGTCATCTACACACCTTTCAGATTATATAAATGCAAGAGCCTTCAATTTGGTATTTCCTTGGCGCTGGCATTTTCCAGAGGTACCTGGAGCAGCTCACACAGTCCATCCCAGCTTGTGTCAATTATCTTGATGACATCTTGGTCACCGGCCGTACATGCCATGAGCATTTGCAAAACCTCAGTACCTTATTTAACTCCCCGCAGGCCGCAGGCTTACACTGTTGGCTGGAAAAGTGTAGTTTCTTTCAACCGGAAGTTGAATACCTGGGGCACTGACTCAGAAGGATGGCATTTGTCCATCAGATCGCAGCGTCACGACCATCCCAAGGATTTATCTGACCTCCAGGTTTCTTTGGGCAAGGTTAACTACCACTTAAAATTTTTACCCCCGGCTGCTGGTGTTGCACAGCCCCTCAATCGCTTGCATCCCAAAGGGGTGTCTGTCACCTGGACTCCCACCTGTGATCAAGCATTTGTCTGCTTCAAAACTACTTAAGTCCGATCGTTGCCTGACTCCCTTCTCTCTAGATCGCCCCTTGGTTGTGGCAGCCAATGCTTTATCCTATGGTATTGGGGCAGTCCTGACTCACAGGAGTGAGGGTGTCTCAGAACATCCCATTGCGTATATGTCCAAGACACTATCCCCAGCACGGAGGAACTATTCTCAGATTGAGAAAGAGGGTCTGGTGATTGTGTTTGCCATTCCAAAGTTTCACATCTTCCTGTTTGGGACAAAGTTCACTCCCCTCACTGATCACAAGCCTTTGGTTACCCTATTCAGCCCCCACATGCACCTCCCAGAGTGAACTGCTCAACGTCTCCAGCATTGGGCACTGTTCTTATGCAATTACACTTACGTTATCCGATATAAGCCCACCTCTCAACACTCCAACACAGACACCTTGTCATGCCTCCCCTCGTGCCCTGATCCCAAGTTTGACCAGCAGGAAGTCCTCTGCTTTCACATTGATACGGCCCGCCAAGGTACACTGGACTGATTTCCCGTCACGGCTGCACAGGTTGTCTCTTTCTCCGCAACGTGACTCATGGTTGTCCCACCTATCTGACTTGCCAGTTGAAAACTGAATTCAGCCACTGGCAGCATCTCTTACACAGGCTCTCAGTTGTGGCAGGTGCCCTTCTGTTGGCCGCAGAGGCTGATGCCTATTGGGTGATCATACCGCCCAATTTGCACCACTACATCCTACGCTTGCTACACCGTAGACACTGGGGGTTGTTCCTTATGAAGGTGTTGGCTCGCCAGCATGTTTATTGGCCCAGCATTGATGGTGACATTAAACGCTTGGTCCATGGATGCATGGTGAGTGCGTGTCACCAGGCCCGCCCTTAGCCATGATTTGCACCCTGGCCCACCAACCCTGGACCTAATTCATTTCAATTTTGCAGGTCTGTTCTCAGGATCGATGTGGTTACTCATTGTGGACGCATACTCCAGATACCTGTATGTGGTGGGCAGGGCGTCCACCATGACTGATGCCACACTCACGGCCTTGGCTCAAGTTCTCACCATCGAAGACCTGCTTTGTGCCTTGATCTCTGATAATGGCCCCCAATTCATGACAGCCTCCTTCCACACATTCTGTGAGGCCAATGGTATGAAACACATCTGCATCCCATTTGTTCTCCAGTGGCATAGCAGAACTACTGATCAGTATGTTTAAACAACAGCTGACCAAAGTAGTCGAATCCTCTGGCACCACGTTGGCCCTCACCTTATTCCTGATCACTTATCACAACACGCCGACTGATGGCCATAGACTGGCTGAACTCCTCCATGGGCAGCAACCACGGACCCTGCTCCATCTGCTGAAACCGTCACCTTCTGAGGCCCGCTTCCGACCCTCTGAGCACTACACCGTGGGCAGAGCTGTGTGGGCCTGCTCATATTGGGGCAAGGCTGCTTGGACTCCAGCCAGAGTCATCGCGACCCATGGGTGGCGTGTGACATTGGTACAGACACAGAAGGGGCTTCATCGTGACCCCCATAACTAATTCCTGCCTCGTACTGCTTCATGGCACCTCACATCCCCCAACACCTATTCTTGTTTGAAGTGTTCCCGTGTTGTTGTAGTCTCGCCATGTTTATCACTTCAGTTCTTGCTTGCTCACCTCGTGTTGTGTCCTGGTCAGTCGCAGTGTCTGTCATCCCCTACTCATTCATCTGTCCTGTCTGTTCATTGTTAGTGATACCTCCAGCAGTTCCCCTGCCTGGCGGATTTGCTTCTCCACTCTCTGCCATGCACTGCTTGCTGGTCACTCACGGCTATAACATTTTGTGCTATAATTTTTAATTTTCAGAGCAGTAGAACAGGAGCTAGATATATATCAGGTTGGCACAAATTTAGGCATTGAACTCTACAATCAAAAACTCTTTATTTGTAGGAATCAGATTAGATTTTGTCTTCAATAGAAGTTCACAAAAGTGATCATTAATCTAGATTCCTTTCAGCAAGCAATAACTGAGTCATAAGTAATATGCCTGAGAATATTTTATGGAATCAGACTATATTATGGAAAAAAGGTTAATATTCTCCCACAGTTTTATAGAAAAAGGCACCTTGTAGCATAAGACAAATTCACAGGTAGAACAATGGTGATTATGATGCTGGTGCTCATGGCAACAATGACAGTCATGAAGAGGATACAGAAAAGCTAAAATAAAATGACACTTGCAGATGCACACTTGTATCGGCACTTTTATACCACACTCACACTCAGTGTGAAAATATGATACATGAAAGAGTACCTACGAAGTTTTGTCAAGGAGGAAATGACATTTAGTCAAGACCATTGACAAAGGAAGTATTTAACAGGAAGAAAAGCTGTTATGTGGATCTTACAAAGCCAATAGAGTGACTGGTAACGTGTTTTGTGTGGAATGCAGCTTTGCAAGGAGATGAGAAACCTTTGAGAGGTAGACCGGAGAAAGTCAGAAAAGGTAAGACAGAAAGCAAGGGTAAAAATTAATAAAAAGAGATGATAACAGTTCATAAATATTATAAGGGATAACAAGGAGATAGAAATGGTTAGGACACTACCTAGGGAGGCAGCGCTCATTAACCAACTTTTTGGAAGGAATGGGGAAAGGAAAAATAAGAAGAGGAAGATAAAGGTAACTGATACAGTGGAACTGTAAAACAGTCCTGTAACTATTTACATTTGGCCAGAACTTTTGATAACATAAATACAAAAATTTAATATTTGTGTGAAAAAGTGTCTTGTGGTGGCTGTGGTAAACACTGAAGTTTCTAATAGAGAAGAAATTAATTACGCCTACACAGGGGTGGTACAAGAACATTCTTTCACAAAAGTGATATATCATTTGGCAGCCCCCATCTCCCTCCCCCTCAGACACTGTGGCCTTTACTTGAGCTCTTGATAAGTTGTTAACACTAACTCTACATTTTGTGTTAATGGAGATTAGTTGTTTTTTCATGTAAAACAAGTTCTTCATAGAGATCCTGTAACAGAAATTAATTTTTTAATCTTATTCCAGTGCCAAATGTTAAAATAAGAGATAATTTCCATCTAAAGTAGTTCTCAAGGTCTTCGAAAACTATTAGTGAAAGCAGAAAGAATAAGATCTGTTGTATTGTTTTAGGGTCATTCCATGTCAAATCATCAGAAATTTTAGGAAATGACACCCATTGCCGTGCAAATCCTTGAAATTTTGTGTAGTGGAAGTTTATCTAGATATATTCACATTTACAAAATGTAAATGTTGCAGGTCAATTACTTTTTCACTTATGATTAAAAGGAATTCAGGCTTTCGTAGACGAGCTCCTTCATAATTTAAAAATGCAATAGTTCCCACAGTTTTTGCAGTGGAAGGTTTATTTGAATGTTTTTTTAGTTAAAGAGGAAGGTTTATATTTTCATAGTCATGCTTCTTGTAGTGAATATCCATCATCTACATTTCAGAAAAAAAATGTAAATAATTTCTTTTAAACAAAATCCATGTATGGACATTATAATTTTGTTAAGGCATTGCCCCCTCGTAGATACCGTTGAAAAATTTACATATTCCATTATGTCACACAAAAAGAATCAGTTTGTAGAAACAATGGGGAGTGTGAAAAACAATGTTATTATAACAGAAATATTTGAAGTTGCTAATTCATGACTACCATTGTCATCACTAAATTGCTGAAGTTGGCTTCACTGGATTTCCCTAGGAACAAATCATATCTGAGAACACTGTTTTATTGCCACTACATGTATTGCTTCATCCAGTTCCTTTGTTATGAGTCGTGTTCACCGAGCGTGCGGTTCTGAGCTCTTGTACTGATTTGTACCCAGAGTCAATTATTGGTTAAAAATTCAATTGTTGCAGTTTTTAACTATTCACTCCAAAACAATAATAATGTGAAATACTTTTGTAATGAAACAATGGGATAGAATGATTTTTCATTATTTAATTACTTTTTAGGTTACACCAATCATATTTTGAATTATTTACGACAAATATTGATTTTATGACTGAAGCAGTATGGAAAGTACAAGTAGGCAGTGTTTTCTTGGACACTATCTACAAGATATATATGATAATGCCCTGACTTGTGTGGATGAACTGACCAATGAAGAACAAGAACTTTTATTATGGCAAAGCAATAGTCATTCATACTGTGATTTTAAGGGTTTCATGTGTGTGTGTTAAACACAAAGACACCTGCACAAATTCTCTCTACATAGTAAAATTTGCTGTGATGTCTTCAAGCGCCATAAATGATCTGTTTCATCTGGATTGCATGAAATTTGTTTAGAAAAGGCAAAGACCTTCAAAATGAGAGGCTTTAGCGGTAATCCTGGGGATAAAATGTGCTCAACCTGTATCAAACTTATTAATGAAAAACAAGCAAGTGACAACTCATCACCAGACTATATAAATGACAGTAATGTGAAGTTGCAGACTCCTGAAAAATCTATACTCAATACTAGCTCAGGAGTATCTCCTGCAAAGCTGCATTCAGTTGCTCGGCATAGAGTATGCAGCAGCCAAACGAAAATTGGAATCAGCAGCTGGGGCTCTGAAAACAAAAATTTCACATACATATCAAGTTGAGCTGGCTGCTGATGCAAGCACTATCCCTTACAGTGATTTAACAGAAATGGAAGAAAAGGCAAAACATCATGATGAACTCATGGACAAAATCAAACAGAAAATTGAATATGCAAATAATTGTGAAAAAAATCTGTTACTTACTCTTGTGCCACCAACTTGGTCTTGACAGAAAGTCAGTTCCAGATTTCAGGTTTCTGAATATTTGGTACAACAAGCAAGAGCTCTTTTAATGGAAAAGGGTATTTTATTGATGGCTGAGCAGAAAAGAGGAAAGACATTGCCACATGATACAGTGCAAAAACTAAAGAGTTTTTATTTGGATGACGAAAACACAAGAATAATGCCTGGGAAAAAAGACAAAGAGAGCACCAGCAAAAATACTGTAATAACTTCAAGTTGAACAAATATATTTCAAGGAAGATGCAATACATGAAAGTCACAGATCAAGTAAACAGAGTAAGACATGTGTACACTTTAACAGTCAAGTCATAACTGAGTCCAAGTCTAGCGGCCGCTGGCTGGCTGGCATGTGGAGCATGTAGAGGACGTGCGTAAATGCATGGCGGCACTTTGAAAGATCGGCGAGTCACAGCACTTTTCCCCCCCTTTGAATTTTTTGCACAGGTCTTGATGGAGGTGGCCTGTAGATTGCCAACATCCAGAGGTGTTGTTTGACTGGCCGAAAAGTCTCGAGGAGGAGGCTTCCTGTACGGACAGAAGTGTCCCCAATGATAATTGGTGAGATGACAGGAGACGTGGGGGTCGAATCTGCTAGGGCCCCGTGCACCAATCTGCCCATTGCGGCAAGTCTGGTTGTTATAGCAGGAGACATGGGCAATGTGTCCGCGTCCGTAGGAGGAGGAGGTGAGTAGAGTTGATGGTCATCTGGTTCCTGCATGGGCACGTCTCCTGGTGGCGTCAGTTCTTGTGCTGGCACCGATATGATGGTGAGAGGACTGCGTTGTGAATAATGAGAGATTCTAGTATCCCGAGCATCAGTTAGAACCGAAGGTGGTGTAGCGGCATCCGGAACAGGCGTTGCTAGCACACGAGGCCAAAGCTGGTCCAAATGACGCACTGCAACATACGTGTCCATCTGGATTTCATTCAGGCGTCGGCCACAGTGTCGTAAGATGCAGCCAGGACTCCATTTTGGCCATCTGCCATATCCCCGTACCCATACAAGGTCGTCGGCGGTGAACCAGCCAAGCGAAGGCACCCGCAGCTGTGAGGTGGAAGGCCGCAGAAGGTGAAGTAGTGTGTGGGGCTGTCAGCCATGTAAGAGCTCAGCCGGGCTATGGTCGCCCATAGGGGTGAAACGGTAAGAAGCCAGAAATCGGAGAAGCGCATCATCAGCAGAAGAAGTCAGGAGTTTCCTTATCTGAGCCTTAAATGTGTGGACCAGTCGTTCAGCCTCACCACTTGACTGTGGATGGAATGGAGGGGCTGTGACATGCATGACGCCATGACGGGCACAAAAATCCGCAAAATCGGAAGAGGCAAATTGCGGACCATTATCAGTAACATGAGTAGAGGGAAGGCCTTCCAAAGAGAAAATGCGAACTAGAGCATTTGTGGTTGCCGCGGTGGTAGGCGACGTGCAACGGACAATGAAAGGAAAGTTAGAGTAGGCATCAATAACGAGAAGCCAGTAAGTACCTAAAAAAGGTCCTGCGAAGTCAGCATGAATACGCTCCCAGGACTTCTCAGGTGAAGGCCGTGGTGGCAAAGATGACTTCGGGGCGGCGGCCTGTGATGCACAAGGGCCGCAGGCAGCGACCATGTGTGCGATTTCAGAGTCAATGCTGGGCCAGTACACATGACAGCACGCCAGAGATTTTGTGCGAGAGACACCCCAGTGCCCTTGGTGAAGGAGGCACAAGACCGAAGCATGCAAAGACGCAGGTACCACAACACGTGGTGAAGCATTTTCGGTGGAAAGGAGGATAACACCATCCCTAGCCGTGAGGCAGTAACGCAAAGCATAGTAGTTCTACAACAGATCAGAAGTCTTAGCAGACGGACGATCTGGCCAACCCTTCTGAATACAGTGTAAAACCCAGGAGAGGGTAGGGTCAGAACCCGTAGCAGCTGCCAGCTGGTCCCCAGTGATGGGGAACCCGTCCACAACCTGCTGCTCGGCAACATCCAGGTGGAAACACAAAAGTTCTTCCCTATTGAATGCCAGATCAGGACCCACAGGAAGGCGAGACAGTGCGTCAGCATTCGCATGTTGAGCCGTCGGCCGAAAATGAATCTCATAATTGAAATGAGACATGTAAAGAGCCCAACGCTGTAGGCAGTTTGCAGCCTTGTCGGGAAGTGACGTTGATGGATGAAACAAGGAAACAAGTGGTTTGTGATCTGTAACAAAATGAAATTTGGATCCATAGAGAAAAACACCAAACTTATGAAGAACATAAATAATGGCCAAAGCTTCTTTTTCAATTTGAGAATACTTTCGTTGGGCATCCGTGAGCATTTTGGAGGCATAAGCAATGGGTTGTTCAGAACCATCAGAAAAACAGTGCGCAAGGACTGCACCAACCCCGTATTGAGAGGCGTCTGTGGCAAGAACAAGATGTTGGCCAGGTCGATAAGTAGCCAGGTACGGGACATGTTTCAGCATAGTCTTCAATTTCTGGAAAGCCGCATCACATGACACGGACCAGTGAAAAGGCATATTTTTATGCAACAGGCGATGCAACGGCTGAGCCACCGAAGCAGCAGACGGTAAAAACTTGTGATTGTGCGCTATTTTCCCCAAGAAGGCCTGCAGTTCCTCAACAGACGTAGGGCGAGGAAGGTCATCTATCGCAGCAACAGTTTGCTGAAGTGGACGAATACCATCCCGAGAGAGTTGAAACCCCAAGTACAAGATAGATGCCTGAAAAAATTTTGATTTCTGAAGATTAAACTTAAGACCAGCAGTCTGCAAAACATGAAAAAGTGTGCAGGGATTTTGAAGATGTTCGTCAGTGGTGGAGCCAGTGAAAACAATGTCGTCCTGGTAATTTAAGGACCAGAAACTGCCAGGAAGCAGCGTCGAGAGGAAGTTGATGATAAGCTTCTGACAGATCAGGTTTAGAGAAATACTGGCCTCCAGCAAGTTTAGTGAACAATACTTCAGGTCGAGGCGTAGGGTAAGTGTCGATAAGGCATTGAGCATTTACAGTGGCTTTGAAATTGCCACAGAGACAAATATCACCAGTTGGCTTAGCAACGACGACGACAGGAGAGGACCACTCACTGGAAGTAACAGGAAGCAAGACCCCTGAAGCAGTGAGACGATCCAGCTCCCGTTTGACCCGATCACGAAGGGCCACAGGAATGGGCCGAGCCTGAAAAAACTTAGGCCGAGCAGTGGGTTTGAGCATGATATGAGGTTCAAAGTCGCTTGCACGGCCTAACCCAGGAGAAAAAAGGGACAAAAATCTCGTCGACAAGGAATCCAATTGAGCATAAGGAATAGCATCAGAGATGATATTGACAGAGTCATCTATGGAGAACCCAAAAAAACAAAAGGCATCGAAACCAAAAAGATTCTCCGTGTTACTATGGTCGACCACAAATATGGGAACAGTGCAAACGACAGATTTGTAAGATACCTCAGCATCAAATTGTCCCGAGAGAGAAATCTTCCGTTTATTGTAAGTCCATAATTGCCAAGTGACAGGTGACAGGATTGGAGAACCCAACTGAAGATACGTCTGAGAATTGATGATAGTGGCAGCAGAACCAGTATCCACCTGCATGCGAACAGCTCGACCAAGTATTTGGACAGTGAGGAATAACTTCCCTGAAAGGGAAGAAGTACAATTGACAGACAACACAGAATTAGAATCAGCGTCATGTTCATGAACATCATGTATGCGGTTGGATTTGCAAACGGATGACACATCACCCTTTTTTTTTACATTTGTGACACGTGGCCCAATGTTGTGGACAATCTTCTCGTGAATGTTTCGTAAAACACCGCGGACATGAAGGAAGTTGCCATGGGTTTTGCTGCAGTTTCTTAGAGGTTTGTTTACGGTTAGGCTGAGGCTGCGCTTGGGAGTGTACTGTGGCCACGTCGGCCGGTGGGAACATGCCACACGCTTCGTCAACATCACACAGAGGTTGTATTTCCCCAACGTCGCCCCATGCCTCTATTTGCGCTGCAGCGGAGCGAGAAATTTCAAAAGACTGAGCAATGGATAGGACTTCATCTAGAGTCGGATTTGTCAACTGAAGGGCACGTTGCCTCACTTCTTTGTCGGGTACCGATCGGATAAAAGCATCCCGTACCATGGAATTGGCATAGGATTCTTTGTGAACTTCAGTAACAAATTGACACTTTCTACTGAGGCCGTGAAGTTCAGCAGCCCAAGCGCGATAGGATTGATTCAGTTGTTTTTGACAACGATAAAAGGCAACACAAGAGGCTACCACATGCGTTTGCTTTTGAAAATAGATGGACAGAAGTGAGGGCATTCCAGCAAAGGACAAAGATGCAGGATCTTTCAAAGGAGCCAATTGCGACAACAACCGATACATTTGAGGTGAAATCCATGAAAGGAACAGAGACTTACATGTTTGTTCGTCCGCGACATGAAATGCCAAGAACTGCTGTCGAAGACATTTTTCGTAATCAGACCAGTCTTCCGCCACCTCATCGTAAGGAGGAAAAGTAACTAGAGACAATGACGAGAGACGCATTTGATGCCGCGACGAAATCATGAATCGCATTTGTGAGAAGCGTTTGCTGTTCTATGAGACCTTGCAATAGTTGCTCTAAAGTGGCCATGGAAACATGTGGGTCAACAATGGAAAAGAAAAATCACTACCTTGTCGCCAATTGTAATAACTTCAAGTTGAACAAATATATTTCAAGGAAAACGCAATACATGAAAGTCACAGATCAAGTAAACAGAGTAAGACATGTGTACACTTTAACAGTCAAATCATAACTGAGACCAAGTCTAGCGGCCGCTGGCTGGCTGGCCACTTAGGTGGCGTTGCTCCTGCTGGCTGGCAACAGCGCCGCATGTAGAGGACACACGTAACTGCGCTGTGTCACAATAAATACCTATGAACAAAAGCATCTCATTTTAAGTAATTGAACTGAACTGTATTTTCTCCATATAAAAAAAAGATATCCTGAAGACAAAGTAGGATTCTCCAAATTTGCTTCTCTTCGACCAAAACAGTATATAATTGTAGGATCATCAGGAACACATATTGTATGTGTGTGAATTTACCACCAAAATGTTAAATTGCTTCTAAATTCCATTTCTATGAAAGAAACATACCAAGATCTAATTAAAATAATAACATGTGATATAAATAATCAAGCCTGTATGCTTTGTCTGTGTGAAAAATGCCCCACCAATTCATTGCTTCAAACCCACTTAGAAAATGAAATAGAAGACTATGATCCTGATGAGATGATTCAGTACAGTCAATGGGTATCAACTGATAGAATGACTTTAAGTGTTCAAATCACTTCTCTGTCAGAATTGTGACACACTAATTAAGAAAATTGAAAAACTTACTCCACACTCTTATTTCTCAAACACAATCTGATTATCTGAAAATGAAGAAGGAAACACTTGATGAAGGTTCAGTGTTAATTTTAATGGATTTCAGTGAAAATCTCACTTTTGTTGTTCAAGATGCATTACAGGGGTACCATAAGAACAATGGCAGCTGCACTCTTCACACTGTTCATGTATATTACAGAAAGGACAAACAGTTGCATGCAAAAAGTATTTGTATTGTTTCAGATGATCTAGAACATGATGTTGCTTTGGTGTACCAGATTCAGGAGACTGCATTGAATTTTTTAAAGTGCGAATTTCCAGAAATTCATCTTGTGTATGTTGAATATTTCACTGATGGTTGTGCTGCACAATATAAAAACTCTAAGAATTTCAGAAATATCTGCTACCATGAACACGACTTCAATATAAAGTGCAGCTGATCCTTTTTTGCCACCAGCAAAGGCAAATCCCCCTGTGATGATATTGGTGGCACTGTTAAGACTTGTCACAAAAACAAGTTTTTAAAGAGTTTATAAAGATCAAATACTTACAGCTTCACAGGTATTTGAATTGTGTCACGAGAACCTGCAAGGCATTTCAGTTCTTTGTTTCAAAAGATGAAATGGTACATAGCAGACATTATCTTTCTCAGCAGCTCACAAGTGCAAAAACAATTCCTGGAACACAGTTTATGCGTCACATTGTACCAATATCACCAACCAAGATTGGAGCAAGAAGGCTGAGCTGTGATACGGATTTTAGTATCGTGCATGATTTCTCAGATGTACTTCTGCCACTAATGCCAGAATTCACTGTGCAGACCAACTGCTATGTTGCAAGTGCATATGACTCTTCTTGGTATTTGGGAATTGTTGAGAGGGTGAATTGTGAAGAAGGAGATGTTACAGTAAGGTTCATGCATCCTCATGGACCATCCCTGTCCTGCTATTGGCCTGATACTGATGTTTGTGATGTTTCTTTCTCCCATATTCTGTGTGAAGTTGATATCACCACAGCAACAGGCCATACTTACTCTCTGAGGAAAGAGTCCTCAAAGTTGTTGGAAGAAAAGTGGTTCTCATACAAAAAAATATTATCTAAGCATCAAAGTGTCTTGTCACATGTGTTATTCCGAATCAACTGGGGTGCAGATTGCAGCACCAGCATTTTGTGCAGTGTTGAAAATATTGGCTTTGACGTTTTGTTTAAATATTATAAACAAAATGCTGTATATTTTTACATTGAATTAATTTGGTTATGGCAAAGGTAAGAAAGTGTTCGTATGTCATGTAATGTACAAGTTGCCCTATATTTTACAATGTGTAATTTCATTTCAAATATGTGATGAAATAGCATTGAGTTTCTTGCTAAGGATTTGACCCCAGTTAGATGAGGATTTAATTATAAAGTTTACATTTCAAATATATTTACACTAACTAGGACAGTATTTGATACTGAAGTCTGTGGCAGCTCATAAAGAAACATGGAACAGTGTTTATTGGAATGTCTTTTCTTCATTATCATGTACATGATACACCTGTACACAAATTTTGCACTTGGGAATTTCTGGTGCCCCTCTCAGCTTGGGGCCCCAAGTGGCCGTTTTTTGCTTAATTTGACCCTGCCCTTGGGGTTTCTGAGGAAGCAGAGCATCATTTTGACAATGACACCAGATAGGAACTATCATCTCAGCAATTTGTCATGTGAGAGAATGCATAAAGATAAGCATCCATTATGGGAAGGAACCACTGAAGAGTCAATAGGCACATAAAAAAAAAAGTTGAATTTTATATCTCAGCTTTCAAACTTTCATTTTTCTACAGTGACAACACACTCGCTCGTCCAACCACACCTTCATTCTTCCAGCACTAGAAACTGATAGGGTAAGTGGTTGTCTCAGCTGGTGTTGGTGTGATGAACACAGAAGAGGCAAGGGATTGCAAGGGGTGAACATAAGAGAGAGGGAGTCTATGTATGGAAGAGGTGAGCTGCAGTGATCAGCTTTGTTTTTATGCCTTTTAACCTCTCAGCACTTTCTCTACATGATGACTCTATTATTCATATTCTACCCCGGATATCCCAGTCTTCCCTTACTGTGGTTTTAAATGTGCATTTGAATGTAAATTGAAACAACATAATCAATTTCTTGTAATGCACATTAATTATTTCAAACTATGACAGTTCAGTATACTCTACAGTTTCCCTTTACTTTGCCCTTAGAACTAATGATTAATGTTGCAAATATATTGATTCATATGATGACAAAACTTCATGCACACTTAGAAACATTTCAAAAATTGATACGTCACCTTAAGTAAAGGACTACATCTGTTCTTGTTTCCACACTATAATTGCAATAAATTACCCAGAAGGCATAATAATACAGAGCAATTGAGTTGTAATTCCTTAACTCTTGAGTGGGACCTCCATTTTTTGTAACACGAATGGGCGTGCAGTGCACTTTGTACACATGTAAAGAATAGCTGCCTTTATGTTACCAAGGTAAACATGTTTCATCAAAATCACAGTTTAACTTAATTTAATTCAACAATGATAATGTAACATTCTGTAAGCTAAAGCATTGGTTAATTAAACAATAATAAAGTAAACTAGATCACACTTTTGGTGCATACAAGTATTACTGCACAGTAATGACCCACTTGAAACATTAAATGCCACAATTGCTTCAGATCCCAGCCAACCATGTATTTGATTAGTAATTATTTTGTAGACAACTACCTCATTATGGAATTGTGCTGCTGGCTCATAATCTGGGCCATTTTCTTGCATGGATCATAAATTTTTTTGCATAGCTCACTGTTTGTTTTATGTTACTGCTTCTCATTTGGATGCATGACAAAACAATTTATCACTTTGTTAGTTAATGCAATAATTAAAGAATGGCTATGGGCTCACAATTGTAAACAAACAATGGAACAGTACAAGACTATGCTATTTGTGGTTGGCACACTTTATACATAGGCACGCCCATTTGAGGGTTAATGCCAATTTTGCTATGTTAAATTCAGCCTATTTATGTAGAAGTAATGTGTAACACTATGTTGTTGTCTTCAGCGTGAATACTGGTTTGATGCACTTACCCAGGCTATTCTATCTTGTGCAAGTCTCTTCATCTTTGCATACATTAAAATCTGCCTTACTGTAATCAAGCCTTTTGTTTCCTTCTACAGTGTTTCCCCTCATGCCTTTCTTCATTATTAAAGTAATCATTCTTTGGTGCCTCAGAATGCATGCTATCAATCATCCTTTCTTCCACTCAAGTAGTACCAAAAATTTATTTTGTCCATGATTTGAGTCACTACCTCTTCATTAGTTATCCAATATAATCAACCCACCTAATCTTCTGCTTTCTTCTGTACTACCACGTTTCAAAAGCTCTCATTTCCTTCTTGTCTGAGTTGTTTATCACCTAAAAGACTTTCTAATGCTTAAATTTATATTTGGCCATAAAAATAATTTTCTTTTCAAGAAAAGCTTTTCTTCTTAGCATCAATATAGATGAATATCTTGAAACCTAAAAATTTGCTCTGTCTATGTTCTGTACTTTGTATCTAAAGCTGAATACCTTAATACAGAAGTGTCACCTTTACTGTTTAACTTTAGTAATGGATACGATACTCTTGAACTTCCATGTTATTTGCTGATATGTTTCTTTCCCTTAATAATGTGAACTTATTTAGATATAGTGTGCAGTTCTGAAGTTTTCACAAAATATTCATCTATACACTTTCCTGTTTCTTGGCATCACACATGTATTATATGAACACTTGTATCATTATAAGAACACTGCCATAATCATTTTAACCATGTATCATCTCATCTCCATTTTTGACACTCTGTGCTCAAAGTATGACCTACAGGATTAATAAAATTACAATTACAGTTACATTTCATATACAAGTTGCTTCTGCTATCAGTAGTTATTTGCTCTCCAAGTAGCAAAACTTGTCCAGTACTTTCAGCATCTCATTTTCCAGTCTAATTCTTTCAGCATTCCCTGAATTAATTTGTGTGTAGTCCATTATCCTTGTTTTTGTTTTTAATGTTCATCTTATAATCTCTTTTCAAGACATTATCCATTTCATCTCTGATTGATCTTCCAAGTCTTCTGCTATCTCTGACAGATTTATGGTGTCATCAGCTATAACTAAAGCTTTTATTTCTTCTCCCTGAACTTTGATTCATTTTCTAAATTTTTTTCTGGTTTTCCTTTACTACTTGCTCTACATTCATATTGAATAATACAGGGGATACGTCACAACCCTTTCTCAAATCTGCTCAACTGCTGCCTCCATGTTATGTCCTTCAATCACTGCAGTCTCATTCCTGTACATACTATAAATAACGTATCACTTCTTGTATTTTCTCCCTGATAACCTCAGAATTAAAAAAAAATTGTATTCAAGTTAACAATGTAATCAGAATGAAATGTTCACTGTGCAGCGTAGTGTGCACTGATATGAAACCTCCTGGTAGATTAAAACGGTGTGGCAGACCAAGACTCGAACTAGAGCACTTGTCCACAAAAGGCAAAGGTCCTGAGTTCGAGTCTTGGTTTGGCACATAGTTTTATCTGCCAAGAGGTTTCGTAACGATGTTATGTCATGATAGTTTATTGCTAATACAAAGTACATATTTATTACTGCTACTTTTTCATATTAACACATATTTCTGTGCTCGTTCTCTGTTCTTGAAGATTCTTCTTTTACAGAACATGATGAATGAATGAATCGATTGTGTTATTGAGTCAGAAAACAAGGTGTTATTTTGTATAGTGACAGACTAAGCCTGCTGGAGGCCCGTAGTGGCAAAATTAAATGAGGCCCCCACTCGGCTTAGAAATAGATGTATTTGTAGTGTACATTTAAAAAAAAATTATTAATACAGAAGTAATGGCTAACAAACAAATCAATTATTTATGATGAGTGTACTCTGTGGTTTAATAACTGTAATATACATACTTAAAGGTATAGACATAATAAAGAGGAGAACAGGAAAACTGCCTTTTATTTTATATGTCTATAAAGAAAGCTGGTACAATTAGAAGCCCGCATCTCGTGGTCGTGCGGTAGTGTTCTCGCTTCCCACGCCCGGGTTCCCGGGTTCGATTCCCGGCGGGGTCAGGGATTTTCTCTGCCTCGTGATGGCTGGGTGTTGTGTGCTGTCCTTAGGTTAGTTAGGTTTAAGTAGTTCTAAGTTCTAGGGGACTAATGACCATAGATGTTAAGTCCCATAGTGCTCAGAGCCATTTTTTTTACAATTAGAATATCAGTTACTTTCATAACCTTAGTATGAGATAGTGCTTATTATTGATATTATTATAGTACATGTTTTTGTGCCTTTACTTTACTGAAATCCACAGTAATCGGAAATCTATTTCATTTGCAACTTTTCTTCCACTTGATAAAATGGACAGATTGGTTAGTCATTCTTGATTCATCATAGAGTGAAGATAATTGTTTATTAGTTTCAGTTTAGAAAAACTCACACAAATGACCAAGAAGTATTGGATTGTAATTGGTGTACATGGTAATGATTCTCTTAGTTCCATTTAATAATAAACTGAATGATTTCTGGGGTGTGCATCTAGCAGCAATATCCACATTCATATTGGTTGCACATATATGCCTACAATACCTTTTTATTTCTTGCAGCACCTGCCCCTTATCACACTCATCATAAATTTGTACCAGATTCTCCAGTGCTAGAGCCACGGCGTTTCATGTCAAATAATTGTGTGTAGCACATAACTTGTTATCACAGTACAGTGTTTAAGTTTCATTCAACAGTTTACAAAATTTCTAAAAACTCTGAACAAACCCCTTGACAATTGACAGAGCTCGATAAACAGGTAATCAGACACTCATGCTTGTATTTTGCATTCTATGGGGCCTCTAACTGCAAACTGCCTCTTATTTATTGAACATATTTTGACCATGTTTGGAAGTTGGTTAAAAATGATCTGGCATTGGGGGGGGGGGGGGGGGGTCTTCAAATACCAAGACAAATTTAGAGCCCTCCAGGATCAGAGGTTCTGGCAAGTTGTCCATTTTTGTGGATATCTAAAGATTGTTTCCCTGATCTGTTAAACTTTCAACTTGTTATTGAGATGTTGATGGCAACCCATTCCTTTTGCCTTTACAAAGATATCCCAATTTCCTTGAACTTCTGTACCCACTCATAAATGGATTGTGTGTGGGTGGAGCCTTGTTAAAAAAAATGTGGTCCTTAGTTTTTGATGCACTGTGGTTATGGATTTGCTCTTGCAGAATTCCATCACTAATTGTCTTCTTCATTGATCTGTATATCATGTTATTGGAGATCACTGACAAAATAGGAGAAAAAGCTTACTGAGTTGCTGTTACCATACACATAATCATATAATACCTTACCTGAATACAAAATTTCTTTACAACCACTTCTACATCATTTTGAATAACTCTGTAGTTGTTTTAAATTGGTATTCATGGTAACATTCTTGATAGCAGGTACAATGTACTGCGTGACACAGAGGAAGAATCTACAGATACAAATGTGTGGAATCCTACAGCAGAAGAGGTACACCATCCCATGACTCCATACAGATCTGGAACTAGTCATCCACTGTACTGAATATTGGTGAAATATGATAGGGCAGTGATGTTACAGTTTGTAAATGCTGTGTAACCGCAGCTAAAATATACCTGAATGCATATAATATCACCTGCATAACTTACCCTCAGGTGAGAATCATTGTTTGGTGAAACTAAGTAATCATTAAGAACATATCATTCTATTTCTTGTGCCCTCTTGTTCATTTAATCTGTTGAGTGATCTTCTGAGAGAGGACATTGTACTAGGCCTAAAAAAGGGAACTTAAACTTATTTTACATGGAATTATATTTGTTAAAAATAATAAAGTATTACTTTGAAATGCATATAAAATTATTATATTTATTCTTATCTTCCACTTCATGTTGTCTGATACTTCTTCATTTGATTACAAGACAACCTAAATAGTTGTAGTGTACATTAAAGTTAAATTTACGTAGCCAATATTGAGTGCGGTAGTCTTCAGTCCAAAGATTGATTAGATGCAGCTCTCCATACTCGTCTATTCTCTGCAAGCCTCTTCACAACTCTGCAATTTTTACTCATTACACTTCCCTCCATTAAATAATCCAAAAAATTATTTGCACCACACAAAAATAGTTGTCAGATTTCATAATAAAAAAAAATTCGATTGCAAGGTTTCACATAAAATGCAAATGTGTATGTGATGACATGCTATCAATGTGTCACTAAATCAGTTGCTTTCAAATGTAGTTAAACAGCTGAAAGACAAACAAACTCTGCATACATCGTCAGTAAAGGAATACGAACCAATTGTCTCTAAATAAAAACATGAATGAACTTAAATAACATTATTGTTACAACTAAAAATTACAGGTAACAAGGAAATGTATCTTTACATGAAGACAGTGGTGTTATGAAAGAGTAACAACAAGAAGACTTCACTCCTTACATTGTTTTAAAAACAGAAAATGAGAAAAAATTAAACATAGATACTTATAGCACAATGAGACAAGTTTTGTTAGAAAAACGATCAGATCACTGACATTACGAATACAGTAATTTGCTATATTGCTCCCTTGAATGGCAAAGACAATGTCTGTTTCAGATCTTGGAAAAGTCACTGAGTTGCATTACCTAGGGGCTGTTCTTTAATTACAGTGTTGGTACATAGCAGCAGCAGCAGCAGCAGCAGCAGTAGTAGTAGTAGTAGTAGTAGTAATTACAAAGTTACATGTAATCAAGTATCAAGTTACTTTATCAACAAGTGTTTGGAAGTTGTCACATAATAATTTTCTCTTTTATGTAATTAGTTTTAGACAGTTGATGTGGAAGATGTGATTCTCTTACCATAACATTTGGTTAAACAAGGTAATAATTATGTATTGCTAAACACCTTGGTAATAGAATATTAGGTGTCATGGTGCAGTATGAATGGCTGGACTTCTAATAGAGCACAAGAGTGTTTAGTTGAAAATCTGAAAGACAAGTTGCTGTAATATGCCATTTACAATAGTGATGTAAATTAACATTACACTTAGGCAATTTAATTTCTTGTGATGGGTCTTTGTTAACTACAACTATTTTATGTGCTTTGTTATTGCAATGAGTATTTATCAGTTCAGTCATTTCTGTAAACAACATAAGTCACTGGGTTCTGATGCACAAAGTGGTCACAATAAAAGGCAATAAAAGGAAGGTCATTGTTGCTTTGATTTGTCAAACAATAGGTGTTACAATTCATTAGCTGCTGGTTTGTAAAGAGTAGCTGGATGTTGTGGTGAGTAATGATGAGGTGTTACGGATCCAAGGGTAAGCTGCACGCAACATTTTCAGTTGTGGTAGGACCCACCTTAGTGATCAGCTTCTAGATAGAAAGGTCAGTAGGTAGGAAGCAGCCACTCAGCTCACCTTGCATCACAAGGTTGCCTCAGTGAGTTCAGCATTACCTGGTTACATGAAAAAGTGGTACATTTGTGAGCTGTGTGGCTCAATCAACGATATTCCCGGTGCTGGTATGGATCATCTTTCCATTGGTGTGCACAGAGTGCACAGTGCTGCCACCTACCGGGCTGATGAGGGAGCGAGGGGTAAGGTCTAGCAAGTAACGAGGATTTTGTTTTGGAACGCTTAGCAGGGACTTCGTTTGTAAAGTCTGGCAGACAGTACAGGGCCGTGCGAGGCAGCAGGAAGAGCACATCTAAAAGGGGCCATTTACCATGGTGACGGTGCCATAGCAAATATCACCAGCGTGGGAGTTGTCACGTTACTGGGAAGCCGTTGGTGTACTTCGCTTCCTGCATGTCTCCTGGCACCAGGATCTACAGTGGCTGGCTTTGTTGAACAAACAAGAGGGTAAGGGCCTTGCTTGTGCTGTAAATTGTGGCTGGAATTGACTACTGGGTTCAGTGCTGTTGACTTCATTTTCTTGGGCGGCCGTTTCTACTCCTACTGAGTCTGTCCTCAAATGTGTTAATTTTATCTTGCTTAGTACGCAAGATTCTAGTGAGAGGTTTATGTGACGTGATGAGTAATATTTACTAGGGCCTTGAGTGCTGATACATTCTGTTTGTAGATTGCTGCTGTGAGTGTTAACTGCCACTGAAAACAGTTTGGCTGGTCCTTGTCTAAGTGCTGCCTGGTTGTTGTATTAATATCACATGATGGAGTTAAGCTGGTCAATTATTATAGATATACATGGATAAAATTTTCTCTGGATATATTTTGCCGTGAATTGCAATAACATTACTGTTACATTTCTATCTGAAGTGATAGTGTGTCTAAAAGACACATGTCTATCTCTAAATGAGTAGTTTCATAAATTCTTAAAAGTTACTGAGAGGCCAGTTGTTATTGTGTGTTTAAATAGTTTGAAACTGATTCTATTAATGAAAGTACAAGAATTCCTTCAATGAGAGTACGTGGATATTGTAATTAATTCTGATTTAATCACAAATATAAGTGTAGCTATTGCTGGAAGTCACTTTGTGTTTGCAGCGGGGGGTGGGGGGACGCAATATACCGTTAACCTACACGCTAGTTACTTGCATTTTGATATCGTTTTATCAGGACTTCTGCTTTTTGTCTTGGTAGCAGGTGCGGGTTCCTGGGTTGTGTCCTGATTGTGCTGTTGTGTATTTTCCGCCACCTTTCCCCGCCAGCTGGCCATGTATCTAGTTCACTTACGGCTTAATGTATAATTGGCCTTTGGCCTTACGCACATAAGATAATAGATTTGTACTGCTTAGCTGATGTTCATTAATAGGTTGACTAATTCTACAGATGATGTGCTGTAATGAATTATTGTGTTTCTAGTTACTTAAGGCAGATGTCAGTCTGTTGTAGATACCCACTACTTCTGGGATTTTTCGTGCCTATTCGAGACCATTGCTGCTCCCGTTTGGGGGTCCATGCCGAGCCTGTATTGGAAACAGCTGAGTGAGCGAGCGTCCACTTCTGGGCCATTTAAGTAACGTGGTTGTGTGCCATGGTATCTGATCTGTTGTTACCTGTACTCTGAATTACTTTGGTAATACCAACCACTGCAGTAACGAAAGACTACATTTTCTCATTAAATTTTAGTAAATTGTTCTTTAGGTTGATCGTAGTTTTTGAGTAAATAATTTTTAACTCATTTCACTAAATGTGTAATAGGCCATAAGTGCCATGGTTTATGTATGTTTAAATTTTGAAGTAACTTGCTCTCATCTAAATGGTAATTTTAAAGATGTGTGGTAATTTTAAAAATGTGTTGATAGTTTTATTTGTTATTTGTCTTGTTTAAATATATTAAATATACTTTGTTTCTCTCAACTGATTAGTGACCACCAATCTCTTGGTCCGTGGGACAGTGTATGTGTTATTACAATAGCTTTTGTGGGTGCGAACTTCCATCTGTCATTGGTATGTGTTGATAAAACCAGGCTTGTTCCCAAATATATATACTTACTTTAATATCAATTCTTGTAATTCTGCTTGTTGCAATGAATCAATAGTAGTCAACATTACAGTTTTACTTATTACTTTATTTTCAACATTTTCAATCTGACTACTTAAGTAACTTTACCCTTAAGCCTTGATAGTATTTACCATGCTGTGTTTTTGTTTTCACTAGATAGGCTGCAGACCGTTGGTTATTGACATCAGTGAATTTGCTTTCATCAGCATTAAATTCTATCTAAAAAAAAAGTGCTTTTGAGTTTCATTTTGGATAATTTTCTGATTTTTACCGTATAGTCAAACTAGAACTGTGTTAAGGTGTGTTGTCAGGCACCACAGAAACATGTGCTGGTGCATGCTCTAAGATTAATTTTGCAAGTACCTGGTGATGAACTCAGGTGTATATCATGTGCTCCTCATGTAGTGCAGTACGATTAAGTTTTCCTGAGTGTGGGGTGTGACAGCTGTTCAAACACTCCATGAACACTAACACTAAAGAATTTATAGTTTAGATGTATGTTCCAACCATCCTGCGAGGCAGGATGCCAGTCCTGATTGTCAATGCAAATGTTTGGAACACTGTCATTACCAAATTGAACCATGAGTTTAAAACAATAAAATTTGCCCATTAGGAACACTCACATTGTGCATGTTGTGGACATTAACTAAAAAAGTGATTTTGATTCAATAAACTCTTCATCACCAACTTTAGTAGTTTAAATCACTGTGGAATGGCCAATGAATGAAACTGTATAAATCAAACATGGAAACATTCCCCCATGCTAAACACAGATCCATCTAGCATATTGTAATTATACCTTGTTCTTTATATTTATGTAAAATTTTTACTTGTGTCCAACCAAGAATTTCTTTCAGTACAACCTGTAAAGGTTGCAGTAGTAATTCAAATTGATGTGTCAGCACAGCATGTAATTCAACCTTTTACACAATGACACAAGTTCAGCACAATAGGCTGTGGGATGGTAGGACTGAACCAAGTGACACATCAGACAATCACCATCGACAGTTGCACTGAACATTTATTTGGCACATTTAAACAACCCGGGAATTTTTTCATCCGGGAGAAAACCGGCAAAAACCCGGGTATTTTTTAGAATTCCGGGAATTTTTCGTTATTTTAGGTTTCAGTTAAATTTTTGTAATCTTGACTGGTAAGAATCGATACTCTAACAAAGGATATTACTCTACTCCGCTACTGCAGAATAATACTACAACAATAAAACGTAAATGAGAAAAAAATATGAAAATAAAACATAAATTGCAAAGGTAATGTGCCATATACAACAACAAAACACAGTGCTCCTACAAACGTTTGCCAATAGCAAAATGTGTCAAAGGCGTTAGGAAGACTATGCAATGCTTCATAACAAAATGTCTCCGATGAGCGTGACGTCACAACTGTTTAACTAGATTCATTATAGCAGCTGGCTCATGCGCAAGCGCAGTTGAGCGGCGGGGGCAAACCGATGTATTTGACCCGAATGACAATTGCGGGGGGAGGAGGGGGTGGCAAATTCATATTCTTGAGAAGAAAAAAATCATATTTCACAAAGAGCCTAGCATCCAGCGCACGTTGGTCTACCAATTACTCATGATTTTGAAACGCATCCCTGTTGGTTTTTGAACACACTCTGTAAGTTGATTTCTGAATGAATCATAAGTTAATTTTTGAATGCGTGCCTAGTGTACGTGATGTCAGTCAGGGGAATCCTCGTCGCGTCTAGAAATAAACTTTCCTGCAAGCAAAAGGGGACCGGGTTATACGAGCGGAGCGGAGTAAAGCCGAACGAGTGAACGCCAACCGCTGTCTGATTATGTGGTTGATTGGGTTTGGAATGATCAGCTTTGTTATAATTACTAGTGAAATTCATAGAGTCAGACTACCAGAGTGGAAATAAACGACCAACAGGAATAACAGGTAAGAAAGATTACGTATTATCTTCTCGGTGTATCCAAGAAAATAGAATTTTGTCAAAATTTTTAGCCAGATCGCTACACTAGTAAGGGCCAGTTGTACAGTCCCAGTCTAGCAGCCGCTTAACTTCTATTCTGGAAGTAGTGCGGAAAGTGGTTTGTACGAACATAACAATGCCTAACTGGAGAATAATCAGGGATAACTAAAACGGTGATTCTGGCAGGGTTAGTGAAGTTAACCGGCGACTAAATTTTAACAAAGGCAGGAATAGTTCCAGAATTAGTCATGACAAGATTGTTTGTTAGAACGAGGAAGGAGAAGAAACGGGGACATCACACCAATTAGGGAAGAATATGACGATTCCAAATTTAAGTAAAAATCTCGTACTACTACTTTTCGATCTCATGCTCGAGAAACTGGGGCGTATGAATGAAATGTGAAACTATTTTCTAACATTAAACTATTTGCTTGTAGTAGGCCTAATAGGCATTTTATGTTGGTCTTTGTGAATTATATTCTGCCGTGTTATAAAAATGACCATTTGTGCAAAAACAGTGTCGTTTATTTTGTGTGTGTTGCAATTTCTGCAGTGTTAGGAAGACCTATTTTGTTTTATCTAGCAGACAGTGACAAAATAAACGTAATCAGATCGAGAAACCACACCAGTCATGGGTAGCATTTGTATTAACAGCTTACGCAGTATTAGACAACCATATTTCGGCCTCTTTTTTTTTATGACATAAAGTAAGATATTTTAATGTTTTACACATACGAACATATGGGCTTCCTACATCATCGTAGCTGCCAAAGTACGGTGGCGTCTGTTATCTGGAGCTCTCTGACGACTGCTGAAAGGAACCTATTTCTAACAGGTCGCGGGAAAATATTGCGAATGGTGGTTTGAAAAACGTTACTTTCAAATCAAATTTCCTCTTTCGCGAGTGGTACTTTGTGTGAGAATGTACGATTAATTCCTTAAATCACAGAGCGTTTGATGACGAGCCATTAGAAGTATTTCGAGCCCAGATCAGACAATTACGAGCAAATTGATGTAGTGCTACGGGAAGCTCTCGCTCCTCTGCGGTAGCTAATTTATTTGTGGAAAACTTTGAGAACAAGTTACTGGACTCGGCTAAAAATTTTACTAGCACATTTGTGTGATGTATCTTAAAGTGTAACACGGGCAAGAAAAATCAACATTGTATGTGAAAACTTAGCTTCTGTTGCAGCTTATTAACCTTAGAGACCAATGTTGTACGTGAAAGCTTTGCTTTTCTTGTAGGAACACTATGTATATTAATTTAAAACATTAACTTTTCCTATTTGTGTATCCGCACTACTTAACAGTGATGTTGCTATTAGCGGACTACATCGCGTGTCCTACGCTCTGAATATCCACTGTCATTGGCTGGCGGGATCACGTGACATGAGCAACGACTCACTTACAAAAGCGTATCGCAATCTCGATTACATGGTTCGGAAAGTAAGATGCGGTGTTTGGTGGGATTCGAATTTATACTTTCGTGATACGAAAATATACAGCGTACATATTGCTGCAAAAAAAAAAAAAAAAAAATTCTTTCCAAGAGGGTTTTCTTTCCTGAGTTTCGTTTTTTAAAGTGCCGGGAAATTCTACGCCCATATATAAAAATATAACCATTCAAAGAATTGATACGTTTTACAATTCTGAGGGAAAATATACTGTCACTTAATAAAACGAAAAAGTATGTTTTCATCCGGGAGAAAGTCTATTTTTAACGAGGAAATCTGGGAATAATCCGGGAATTTTTTTTCGTTGTCCACGTATACACCCTGATCTAATTTAATACTAGCACACAAATGATTAATACTGCTAAACAAGAATGTTCAGGAAATACAACATCACTGAGATGAAACAGCAAAACATGGCTGTGCCACTACGCGTGCTCGTGATGTGAAGTCAGCCACCTTACACAAATTAAATTCTAACTGTTGTTAAAAGTAACTACTATAGGATCTCAAATTTTAATCTACTAAGCAAAATTTTGCCTTGAATGAGTACAGATGATACGCAAAATCATTCTGCATGCAGGCAAGGAAAATAGACAAAGTGGTCTGTTCCTTTTCTTTTACTACTTAGCGTATACATCAGATATCAGATATTTTTTTTTAAAAAATCCTAGTTCTTCCATATACATTTTTGGACTGCTTACATTAGTTTCTTCTAATTTCCTTTGGACACTCTTGCACTTTATCAGTTTAAAACATTCAGTTCCTGATAGTTTTTTATTGTTAATGAAAAAAATAAAAAAATATAACAGCTTTACATTAATAAAATTTACATAACTTATCACCTACATAAAAATTATATACAGTCAAGTCTCAGAGTCACCAATGTAATGTATCCCGCAAAAGAATGAATATGTAATAAAGTGATTGAAATTTAATCTCCCAAAAACTAATTGTTTGGAAGTGGGACACACACCATAGTGACCACACCATGAGCACATGAGAAAGGTAATAATAATGAGAATTTTAATATTAACTTGTACTAAAACTCCTACTTGGCCAAAGACAGCTCCATTACCTGTTATTTTTTGATTCCTTTTATAGTCAGGTGTTGAGTTGTCACTGGGGAGCAGAAAGTTGGTGGCAGTGGATCACGAGAACAGGGAATATAATGCAACAAATTAATTGCATTACACAGAAACTGTAATTGGGCTTTCTAATAAGAAATTTAGATTGCAAGGTCAACTTATAAAATGTAAATGTGTATTTCATGGCCTACTATTCACATGTCACCAAACCAATAACTTCCCAATGTAGTTAAATAGCGGAATGACAAACAAACTCTGTATACCTCATTATTAAAGGAATACAGACCAGTTGCTTCTATATAAAACATAAAGGATCTCCAATAACATTACTATTATAACTAAAATTACAAATAACAAGGCAATGGATCCTTACATGAGAACAGTTGCATGACAAAAGGGTAACAAGGAGACTTCAAGATGAATGAAAATCAAACATAGGTAAATTTAGTACAATGATACAAGTAAGAAACTCAAAATTGCTGACACTAAGCTTCAGTAGCAATGATTAAATCTGTGTGCAAAGTGATAGAAAAGCTATTTAGAAAATTACTTACAGAATGTTTGTGGATGAAGTCAGTCCACCAAAACTCCAACATTGTTGTAATTATTCTACTTCACAAGAAAGGATGTGGATAGGAGACATTTACTAAAATTATCACTAACCACAAAGAAAATCATCATATTTTAATCTAGCAAAGGAACAAACATTCTGTAGAAATGGATACTGCACAGTGGACAGTTTGCAAACCATAAATGAAATTGCAGAATACAGCAGTGAGCACGAATTACCAATTTGGAATTTATTAAACTTCATAGGAATAGCAAGAAACTTAGAATTGAAACAGGAGTTAGGTAAGAAGGTTCTGTAGCACCAAAGTTACTCTCTGCAGTCCTAGAGTCAGATTTTGGATCCTTCAACTAGAAAAATGCAGAAGGTATGCAAGTTAATGAGGCATACGCGAACCTTGTTTGTTATGCTGACAATACTGTACTGTTTGGCACTGGTGCCAATAAATTTCAGTAGCAAATGGAAGAACCTAATAGAGTAGATTTGAACACAGTTGAAAATTGGTTACAATAAGCTTAAAATAGTATCAGACCAATGTAAGAAAATAGTACAAATTAGCAATTAAGCCACAGGAACAGACGATGAGTTTCTGTTTAAAGCACTTGTATTGAAGATTGGATAAAAAAATAGATAAAACAGTAAAAATAGTCTGGAATGCTTTTGGTAAATTAAAACAGTAACTCAATGAAGCTTCCAGAGTTTCTGCAAAAAAAGCTTAAAATTAGTGTGTGTTACCAGTTCTGAATTTTGGCAGTGAGACACAGACTTTTGATGATAAAATCGTTGAAAACCTGAGGGCTGCCCAATGAGCAATGGAGAGATGAATAATGGGAAATTAATAGAAGGAGGAGGAAGACAAATGGATCAGGAAATAGAGTGGAGTGGAAGACACAATTATAATTTTTAAGGATATTGAGTGGTGCTACAGAAGAATGCTGAAGATTAGATGGGTAGATCGCATAACTAATGAGAAGGTATTGAATAGAATTGGGGAGAAGAGGAGTTTGGGGCGCAACTTGACTAGAAGAAGGGATCGGTTGGTAGGACATGTTCTGAGGCATCAAGGGATCACCAATTTAGTATTGGAGGGCAGCATTGAGGGTAAAAATCGTAGAGGGAGACCCAAGAGATGAATACACTAAGCAGATTCAGTAGGATGTAGGCTGCAGTATGTACTGGGAGATGAAGCAGCTTGCACAGGATAGAGTAGGATGGAGAGCTGCATCAAACCAGTCTCAGGACTGAAGACCACAACAACAAAGGATATTGAGGCACTGATTATAGAGGAACAGGCATTGCTTAACAATGAGGGAGCAACATCCTGGCCAATAATGTGGAATATAGTATTGGAAGTGTCTTGGATAAACTGTGCAGCAACCACACACACAAATGTGAGCTTTGTTGAGGTCTTTGAAAAGCATGATGAAATCTTAATGAACAAAGCTGTCAGGTGAGTTAAACAGGAACTGATCAACTGGTTGATAGCTTCATGTAGGGTTCACTTCGATACTGTGCCAGTTGATGCTTTACACAACAAACAGTTCACACTTTACAAGGAGAGAGAAAGAGAACTGAACTACCAAACTGATAGCTAAAAGTGTAAGAAAGGGGGAGGGAGCACCATCACACATGGTAGAATTCCCATAATACGGGTATGGAAGGTAAGCCTTTTTAACATTAAATACCTTATTCGCATAGATTGCTTTAAAATATATCAAGAAAAATGATGTGTAAGGACAAAAAACAACTTGTTTGAATAAGTTTACTGCCATAACTACAAATTCAATGTGCGCACCACTTCGTAATTTCTATGTTAAGTTTGTACCCAACTCGACCACTAGTGGCTGCCTGGCCTGCTAATACGACACCAGTGGGCATCCACAGCCTTCCAGCTGTGCACCCTGTTGGAACTAATGAATGTATAGACCATGGCACATGGCTATGGTGGCCATTCATGTATAGCTATTTGTAATGGGTCTTGCCTCCTACGTGTGTGTACTGTTCAAGCATAAATTACAGTGTTCTTGGGCCAGAACACTTTTGGGCAACAAAGATGGCATTTGGCTCCACGTGCTACACTTCAGTCATTGGGCTCTTTTGTTTAATTTCCATGGAAGCAGTGCTTAAATCTTTTCTCGAGCAACAGTTATTATTTCCAATTTAATGACTACGTTCGCATAATCTGCAGCTTCACCAATGACATATCCACTGCCGATCCTTGCACACGATGATGCTTTGGTGCAATAGACATAAACTTTTGTAAGGTCCTTTTTCTGCTGTGGATTTCACCTTGCATGTATAAGTTGCTGTGTCGGCTTGCTCCCTTACAAAAACCTTCAAGTCTTTCTTTTGGTTAAATGTGTCAGTTAGTTTCTACCTACCACTGTAAACATACTCACATTATTGCTGCTAATGTGGAGTTTTACCACTGCCAAAAGTGGCCAAAACAGTCCTGTAGGGAACTACATGGACTTAGTATTGTAATTTTGTGACAAATGTCCATAAGAAATTCTATCCAGATCAGATAGTTCGTGATGCAATCGTACATTTTTCTCCTGATAGGGACATTCAAGAGCAAGCTGTAGGGAATTTCAAGAGCAAGCTCTACGGTGTGAAAATTCTACTTATGGAAGTTTGAACATAGCTCGGTCATTTGATGTTTCAAGGGCTGTACGTAGATAGAAGCCTGGTCGAAAGTTTCATAAATAGTTTCTTTCACCCCTCCCATACCTCAGTCAGTTCGCAAGGAGTAGTAGTCGCCTTTCACAACAACAGTACATGACATAACAGTGACAGCCTCATGCTCTGCTGCCTTCATGCCCATACTGCTTCATTCAACATGAACGGAGTGTATTTCCCAAGCACTGGGAAACATTTAATAGGTCCTTAAGAAAGGACACGTTGCTTCTGTATGTGACTCCTTTCCAAACCTGAGTGAACATGAAATAAATATGGATGTGAAAAGTGAGTCAGCAGTGACGGTACTGCAAAGCAAGTTATACATTGAAGGGTGTGTCTTCAAAAAACCAAGGAAAAACCAGGTGGACACGGGTGCAACAGAAACGTTTGTAAATTCTTAGACTTATGAGGATTTTGGTTTTCCCTTTCTGACTTGAGTATCATGGAGGCTGGTGAGTTATAACTAGAGTCTGGATTATATGCATAATAAAAACCTTAAAATATGCATCAAGATGCGTAAAAAGTGTCGATATTTACAAGATAAAATAATAAAAAAATCATGGTACTTGCTGTATGCATTATATCTCGAAGTCGAATCTGTGCATATCAATTATGAGGACGAGTACTGGCCACACGAAAAATCGGTGCATTTAGAACGCTGATATCATTTTATGAACACTCTCTGGTAGACGTTAGGAAGGAAGGATTTCTGGGATTATATTCTAAAAATTTGCAAAATGGGACCCATACCGTGTTTCAAGAATGGTTCGCTCTTTGCTATTGTTGTCGGTAACAAGCCGGATGCGATGCGAGTGAGTCGCGGCAAAACAATCGATATGCACAGGACAAACTTCGAGCTATAAAGCACGCAAGGGGCACGCTTAAATACGACGTAATATTTTATTTAAAAACATACAACCATGAATTTTTTTAAACATCATTAAAATTTAATTCATACTATTGCTCCAAATTATCATTTACAATTTATTTTACATATTTCTACTATTGTAAACATAGATGACCAAGTACTGTTCCAAATGTTCGGTAGTGATACTGTGTCTTCGATTACTCAAAACAATTTATAAGCAGAAGAGGACTGTTCTATATCAAATGAGGTAACTGGGCAATATTTGAATTTGGGTCTGTGTTGGCATTTATCACAAGGGTTCAAAGCCTGGGTTACTGGTGTTGTTTAAAATGTTTTCAAACTTTTCTTTAATATATCTTGGGAATACTTTCGGCAATGAGGAGTTCACTAGAATAATTTTATTCATTAACTGGATAGATTCATTCAGCGCCAAACCTTGAGTTTCGAGCTTTTTAATACTTGCAGATATGTGTGAAAAATTAGTACTAATTACAGGAATTCTTTTTTAATATCGGCATCATTAAAAGCTTCCTTGCACTGGCAAACTGCCAAAGCCTCTGCACTATCGAAGTCGTTTACTAATACTCTTAATGCCTCGAAATGTTCATTGTAAAACAACACAGCTTCGACCCACGTACCCCAACGAGCTACCAACGATTTGGGATGTAAAGGCACATTTGGTAGTTTCTCTTTGTAGGTCTTGATGCGAGCAGGAGCCTTTAGAAACATTTTCTTTGTGGATGAAATCAGTTTATTTACATTCACAAACGTGGAACGTACTTTTATTTATTTTATTTATTGGTCCATTTGATTCATTACATACTTAAACAGTACATTGAATATAGGACAAGTCAAAATTGCGAAAGGAGCAGAAACACACACACATTCTTCTTCAACAAGACGATGAACAAGCACAGCACATGAATCAAATTGGGATAAAATACTCGGAGAGCTTTTGCTGCTTTGATCATTCAGGGATCAGCATCTGAAATAAACACAAACACCCTTTCATCTGCAGAAGATTCTGGAAATGCTTTTCTAATACACTCATTCACATATCTGGCGATCGTAGAATGATTTCGTTTCTAAAGTTCGTTGCAGGCCACTAAATAGGAAGGAGGCGGCTCTACTTTTAAAGTACCAACAGTTAAATTTGCAATGTAACGGGCACATGTGTCTGTATTATCGTCAACTGAAATCCAGGTTATGCTATCCTAGAGTTCCTTGCCTATTTTCTTCAGATGATTTACGTAAATTGTCAGTATGTAATTCTTATGCAATGTTGATTCATCTGGTATACTTTGTTTTAAGCAATATTTGCGTGCGCAAGAAGGCTTTGAGGATACTTCACATAGGTCAATGTTAAACCGACTTTTTTGGTTACTTTTGGACAAATTCCTGCTAGTGCAACTTCCTGTTATCAGAAGTTGTTGTGGCCCTTTCTTCTGGATTTCTGCGATATGAGGACTTGTGACATGCTGAGCCATTTGAAGCTTTTTTTTTTTTTTTTTTTTTACACAAAACGTTTTTGTCGCAAACTCGGCAATATAAAACAATTCTTCATATGTAGGCGTTCCAGGATTATCAGCTATCCACAAAACGACGTTTCTTATTTGGGCAGCATGACGCACAACACATTACACACTACACGTCGTAAAAACACTCAGCCGTGTACAAGTAAATATAAAGCTACACTGCAACAATGGACGTGCGACTAAAAGTTTGTGTAGTTCAGTTTAATTGTTGCCCTGCGTGCGGTATGACAGCGAGGGGATTAAACGGGGGCGCGGGAGCAGGAGCATTGACTGTCTGCCTCTGCCTGTTCCTGTTCCTCTTCTGTAATGATTTCGCTAGGCAGTGGCCTCTCCGTTAGCGATTGCACGCAGTTCTAGGTCGCGGTCAATCTGTGAGACATCAAAACTAGATTGAGATAGAAACCGCCCATCCAAACTATTAAAATATTGTAAAAAATGGTTCAAATGGCTCTGAGCACTATGGTACTTAACTTCTGAGGTCATCAGTCCCCTAGAACTTAGAACTACTTAAACCTAACTAACCTAAGGACATCACACACATCCATGCCCAAGGCAGGATTCGACCCTGCGACCGTAGCGGTGGCACGGTTCCAGATTGTAGCGCCTAGAACCGCCAGGCCACCACGGCCGGCGAAAATATTGTAACATAAGCCGGAAATATGCATTGTGAATACCGGTAGTTTTTAGTTAAAATATGGAATAATCGGTGAAAAGGAGCCAAATATGCATATGCAGCATGCAAATGCATATAATCCGGTCTCTAGTTATAACAAACAACAGAGTCCATTCTTGGACAGTTTTCTTTACTTGTGACTTACAAGGCTGTGGTTTGTTCATTAACATTCATAACTGTGCCCATTGCTTAAACTGAATATGTTTGGTTTGGACGCTTTTATACTGTTTGGATTCTCTAGCGATGATGAAGTGCATTTGCTTTCTGATCAAGTTCCATATCACGTTCTTTGAGTCGATTTTTCTCTCTATTTTCTCCATAACTGGGTCGTGCAACAGAATTTCTCACTCATATTATGATGAAACAGTTCACCCACCCCCAGTTTTTCTGGGCCCACCCAGTACCGGTAACTTTACGGGATCAAGTAAAAGCAGAATTAGATCATCTTCACTCCCTTGATGTTACTCGACTATTTCTTCCAGTGAATGGTCAACACCACTGGTGATAGCCAAAAAATCTGTCTCTGCAATGAGTTTAAAAAAATTTATTAATGCACAGTCAATCATTGACACCTATCCTTTACCATGCCTTGACGAGCTGTTAGCAAAATTACCGGAGTGCCATTATTCTTCAAAGATTGACCTGACTTTTAAAGCCTGACTTGGCAGAGACATATTTACAGATGCCGCCTGATGAGGAATCTATACACCTTCTTGTTATCAATACCCATTTGGGCTATATCATTACCCGAGTTTGCCCTCTAGTGTGGCAGTCACTGCAGCTATTTTCCAACACTTAGAAGAGCAACTTAATAAGACACTCTTTTAAGTGTTGAAAAATAGCTGGTGTGATTGCATCAGTTCCAGGCTGCATCAACTATTTAGATGACATAGTAGTGTCTGGTGCCACAACAGAGGGACATTTGCAGAACCTTCGTGTTCTGTTTTACAGTCTACAGGGTTAAAGTGCAATTTGGACGAGAGACAGTTTTTTCAACCATCCATTATTTATTTTGGTTTTAAAGTGTTGCTGGCTGCCATTAAACCATTGTACCAGCATATTGATGCTGTTGCTGCATTGCCACACCCAATGTCTGGCAAGGAATTACAGGCATTGTTAGGAAAACCTGTGTACTACCATAAATTCATACTGGACCCTAGCTTGTGACTGGACATTCCAGTTGCTGAAGTCTAAGCTGCAGTTGAACCCTTGTTTGGTCACTTTTCAGCCTGGCTTCCACCTTGTGTTAGTGATGGGTACGAATCAGTTTAATTTGACCTTGTTGCTGTCCTTGTCGATAAATACGCAGATGGATCTGAACACCTTGTTGTATATGTCTCTATATCCTTAACTTCAGCACAACAACCTTATTCCAGAGGCTTTGGTGATCGTGGATGCTCTCAAAAAATCCGTTTTTTTCTAGGTTTCACCTGATCACAGACCACACACCACAGGTGCCTCTTTTTAAACCTTCAGTGTCCTTGCAGGACAAAGCTCACATTGCTTACAGTGGCAGACTCTTTTCCTGTCATGATAAAATTATGAGATAAATTTTCGATCTAGGGTGCAACATTCAAATGCTGATGCCTTATCATGTTTACTGCTTGATCTCGATCCAGAGTTTGATAAAGAGGAACTACTTTGCTTTAACTTAAATGTGGAAGCTCAAAATGGTGTTAATGGTTTCCCTATCACTGGCAGAAAAATTGCAGCCGTGGATCCTGTTTTAAGTAAATTTGTTTCTCTTGTGTGACACAACTGGCCAGACAAATGCCTGGTCTGTGCCTCTGATCCTATGAGAAATTGTTTTGGTCTACAAAATCATCTTTCTGTTTGGGATGGAGTGTTGCTGTTAGCTACAGAGAACACCACCCTCCTGTTGTAAGCCCGTCTGCTCTTCAGCATGAGGTTGTGTGTTTACTACCTGCAAACCACTGAGGTGTGTTGTGCAAAATCATTAGCACGCAGACATGTTTTTTGGTCAGGTGTTGATGGGGAAATAGCACAAGTTGTTGCAGCCTGCCCACAATGTGCCACCCATCAGGTGGCTCCCCATTCTTCTTTGACACAATGACTGGATTCACAGCAACCTTGGGAATGAATTCATGTAGATTTTGTGGCTTTCTACTGGCTTGGTGCAATTGATGCTTTGTCTGTCTACTTTCAGGTTTGTAAAAAAATTTTGCAAAGGAAGGCCTTCTGTATACATTAGTTAAAAACAATGGCCCCCCAATCCATATCTCAGGACTTTTAAGATTTTTGAAGAAAAAAAGTGGTGTTTGCCATGTCACAGGTCCTCCTTTCTACCTCAATCATAAGGGAAAGGAAAATGACAAGTGTAAACATTTAATGTTGTTGTTGTGGTCTTCAGTCCTGAGACTGGTTTGATGCAGCTCTCCATGCTACTCTATCCTGTGCAAGATTCTTCATCTCCCAGTACCTACTGCAGCCTAGATCCTTCTGAATCTGCTTAGTGTTTTCATCTCTTGGTCTCCCTCTACAATTTTTATCCTCCACGCTGCCCTCCAATACTAAATTGGTGATCCCTCGATACCTCAGAACATGTCCTATCAACCGATGCCGCCTTCTAGTCAAGTTGTGCCACAAACTCCTCTTCTCCCCAATTCTGTTCAATACTTCCTCATTAGTTATGTGATCTACCCATCTAATCTTCAGCATTCTTCTGTAGCACCACATTTCGAAAGCTTCTATTCTCTTCTCGTCCAAACTATTTATCGTCCATGTTTCACTTCCATACATGGCTACACTCCACACAAATACTTTCAGAAATGACTTCCTGACATTTAAATCTATACTCGAAAACATTTAACACTCAAGAGTAAACATACGTTTCAGTCACTAGAAGTAGTGCCTTACTGGCACCTCAGTTCTTATAGGTTCACATCTGTTGGCAATAAGAGTCTGGCTGATTAGCTGGACAGCTGTGAGCCCCAGATTGTACTACATGTTTTTCGGCCATCCACTGGCACTGGTGTCACATCACTTCTGGCCTGGCACAGCTATTTGGGCTCGTGGGTTTGGCTGCCGGCCAAAATGACAGTAATCGAGAATACCCATGGTCGACACCTCTACGTTGTCCACAGGGCTGCCGAAGGGGTGAGGGGTGGCGATACGTCAACCAACTTAGACAGGTGTGCACTGGGTGCACCTCCACCATCCCTGTGTCCTTCATTCACCCAGTTGTCTTCTCTATTGAAGCCAGTGCCCTTGCCTTCTCTGCCAACATTTTCACAACTCTCTCTTCTGCCGTGAGTACCCCTTTCAGCTGTCAGGGGCCACGGCTGAACCCCATTCCCATGCTGTTGCAGCCACCTCCATCACAGCCGGTGCTACCTGTTCCACGCCTGTGCCACAACCTCCTTCCCTAGGGCTGGACTTGGACGTGGGAATGGAAGCTGCACCGGCGCCACTTGTCCTTCCATATGGCCTCTCACAGGGGCGGTGAGCGCCATATCCGTCCTTGCTCACCCTGCTTCTGACCCTAGGCACCAGTGGCAGTGCATCACATGACTCAACAACGTATGTTGACCACAGAAGAAATGGACGTGAGCACAGTGCTCACTTCTCCGCGAAGGAAGACTAGTGCTGTAACTACTAATTTAGGATGTTCACCGCTCCATATTTTGTGCGCAATGTTTGTGCATTATTCGGTCACTAAAAGCCACCAGGCCTGATAATATGACAGCAGTTGCATGTGCAGCATACTGGCTGTGCCCCCTGTTGGGACTAATGACTATATAGGTTGGAGGGCAAAGCTCTGCTGGCCACTAATGTTTTGCTAATTACATTGTACGTTGACTTTCATGTGTGTGTGTGTGTGTGTGTGTGTGTGTGTGTGTGTGTGTGTGTGTACTGTTTGAGCAATAAATTACAGTGTTCTTGGGTTGGAGAAGTTCTGTGTTACATCAGAATATTGGAGCGCTAAAGAAAAGTTTAGTAACTACTTCTCTGTTTATATAACTTAGAATGATGAAAGGGTGTTGAAGTATGAGAGTTATGTTTATGTGAGCACCATCTAAATACAGAAAACTATATGTTAAACATAGAGAACTATAAACTAACAGGCTATTTCTGTGGAAAAATGTGGATAGAAGAGGAGTCATCATGTACATTGAAACAACATCAAGTTCAACTCTTATTGAAACCAACAGTTTTTGCTTAGTTCCACACTTAGAGGAATGTGCTTGTGAGCTGCTGCTATTGGAAAAGTAATTTACAATTAATACAATGTATAGAGCCTCACAGGGAAATTTTCAATTATTTCTCATAAAATTTAAGTCATTATTGTGCTACCCAACAGACAAAAGAAAGCAAATGGTAAGCTATGGAGATTTTAATGTCAATAAAAGAAAAAAAATGAAAATGCAACTTAATATATATAATCAGAGTTCTGTTCTTAAATTTCCCAAGAGACTTATCCATGAAAACAGTACACTTATAGACAACATTTTTGCAGAACACTTAACGATATAAATATTTATCAAGGAGTAATGGCATCTTGATCATTACGCATAACTAGCCATACTTTATAACCTACGTGATTGCAATGAAGTGGTGTAATGAAAAACAGAGAGTAATTAATGAAATAATAAGAAACAAAGTTTCAGGGCATCCTTATGGGAAGCTGACTGGAGGTATGCGTACAATATCAATTCTAAATGTAATGTACTTATAAAAATCTTTCTATCAGTCTTTGATAGCTTCTTTTCCAGGAAAACAATAAAGTACACACTGGCAACAAACAAGTAAGCCATAGCTTACAAAAGGAAGCAAAATAAAGAAGCTACTATGCAGTCTTAAGCAAAGTGATTAAAAAAGCTGTTTGTAATGTCTTCACCATATAGCAGAGATGCAGAGCCACAGATAGGCACAACAAAAAGACCGTCACTATGTAAGCTTTTGGCCAACAAGGCCATTGTCGAAAACAGACAACACACACAGACGCACAAACGCAACCCTCAGACACATGACTACTATCTCTGGAGACTGCAGCCATGTGTCTGTGAGCTTTGTGTGTGTGTGTGTGTCTCATCTATTTTCAACAAAGGCCTTGTTGGCTGAAAGCTTACATTGTGACAAGGTTTTTGTCGTGCCATCGGTGACTCAACATCTCCGCTACAAGGAGATTTCATAATATTGTTCATTGTTGTTGTGGTCTTCAGTCCTGAGACTGGTTTGATGCAGCTCTCCATGCTACTCTATCCTGTGCAAGCTTCTTCATCTCCCAGTACTTACTGCAACCTACATCCTTCTGGATCTGCTTAGTGTATTCATCTCTTGGTCTCCCTCTACAATTTTTACCCTCCATGCTGCCCTCCAATGCTAAATTTGTAATCCCTTGATGCCTCAGAACATGTCCTACCAACCGGTCCCTTCTTCTTGTCAAGTTGTGCCACAAACTCCACTTCTCCCCAATTCTATTTAATACCTCCTCATTAGTTATGTGATCCACCCATCTAATCTTCAGCATTCTTCTGTAGCACCACATTTCGAAAGCTTCTATTCTCTTCTTGTCCAAACTATTTATCGTCCATGTTTCACTTCCGTACATGGCTACACTCCATACAAATACTTTCAGAAACGACTTCCTGACACTTAAATCTATAGCCGGCCAGTACGGCTGAGCGGTTCTAGGCGCTTCAGTCTGGAACCGCGCGTCCGCTACGGTCGCAGGTTCGAATCCTGCCTCGGGCACGGACGTGTGTGGTGTCCTTAGGTTAGTTAGAGTTAAGTAGTTGTAAGTTCTAGGCGATTGATGACCTCAGATGTTAAGTCCTATAGTGCTCAGAGCCATTTGAACCAACTTAAATCTATACTCGATGTTAACAAATTTCTCTTCTTCAGAAATGCTTTCCTTGTTCATATTTCATAATATTGTTACAGTCTATCCTGGATTTTCCATCGTTTGATCCTTATAATGTCTGATATTAATAATTTAGATACTAACTTTAAACCTATATTGGCGATAGTAAGAAGAAACACTGGGAAACCAGTTAGGAACTGTGAGGATTTATTATTTAAGAAAACAGCCTATCAAAAGCAATATAAGTGAGTTAGTCAATGTAAATATCCTTTCTGAAATTATCGCAGAAAACTGGTGTGGACGTTTCAATGGATAAAGCAATAGAATGTATGTACGAAGAAATGCCAACATACATGCAGCTGAATCATCATTTCTCCATGATCTATCAAAGAAATTAAGAATATAATTAACTTCCTCAAAGCAAAAGGTCTCAGGAGTTAATATTTCAAGTTTATCACTAAAATCCAGTTCTTTACATATATCCAATGTATTTAATTGCGTATGCAATACATCACTATCACAGTGTGTATTTCCACACTAAAACATGTTACAACCAGATCCCTTTACAAGGTACACTGTGTGACAGATGTTAATAATTACTGACCAGTCTCACTGCTCACTTCCTTCTGGAAGGTGTTGGAAAACATTCTGTCCACAAGACTATAATAAAACACCTACCCCAAAATAAGACACATAGTCAGTCTTGATTCATATTTCAAAAGGGTTCCTCCACAGAACAAGTCATTTTCCAGCTCATGAATCACATTATGCAAAATTTAAATGACAAGATACTGCTGGAAGTTAAAGAGCACAAGGCCAACATCCAGCTCTCAAAATAAATGAGAGGCTTCTCATTAGCAACATATTGTACATTGTACTCTTGTTTATAGGAACTGTGTGTTACAAAGCTGTTATATTAATTCGAACATCACAAAAACATTGATAAGGACAAAGTCCAATAACATTTTGTCTCACTAATAGATTTTAATTGAGTGTCTTCTGCACAACAAATTTTCTCTTGTCCCTGTTACATCATAGGCATTGTCACGGCTGCTCTTCTTCTATGGCATGCATCACACCTCCAAGGCAGGAACTGACAACATGGAATAAACTTCTTGACCAGCAGGCACCAGGAATGCAGTATGACATTTACCGTCATTTCCCTTGCAGATACAATGCATCCATCCACCTCACGATACATGTGCACAAATAAAACATACATCCAAAGAGTAGATTATCTAATTCAGTACAAAAATGTGGTGGTGATCATCATTTACCTGTTCAAAAAATACTTGTCCAACACACACCATCATCAAAGTGATGTTATACTATACCTGCAAGTTGTTTAAGGCACTCATGCAAATTGGCAGAATATTGTCATATTTTTCACTTGTACCCAAGAATGAAGTTCATCTTAATTTCACCAGTACTGGAAAGGAAAACTGGACTTTGAGGCATCACAGGTAATTTAGGCCAAATGGTCAGACTACAGATCCTGATTTTGAGAATTTATTTCATACTAATGGTTCCTCCCAGTTCTACTCAGGCGTTGAACGCTCAGAGATTTCTCCATTTTTTAATGATTTGATTTATGTGAAACCAAAATAATGTTGCTTTTTTAAAATGACTTCCTCAGTTACTGTGTATCTGCTCAAACTGACCCATTTTTTTTGGTCTGGTATTATGATAGCATTATCAATCTTTCCAAGTTTCCACTTTAATCAGTCACATACACTGAGGTAATAAAAATCATCAGATACCTCTTAATATTGTGTCCGACCTTTTGCCTGGAGTAGTGCAGCAGCTCGTCATGGCATGTACACAAGTCATTGGAAGTCCCTGCAGCAATTTTGAGCCATGTTTCCTGTATAACCATCCATAATTGCAAAAGTGTTGCTGATGCAAGATTTTTTGCACGAACTGACCTCTTGGTTGTGTCCCATAAATGTTCAGTGGATTTCTGTTGGGCAGTGTGGGTGGCCAAATCATTCGCTTGAATTGTCCAGAATGTTCTTCAAACCAATCACAATCATTTGTGGCCTGGTGACAATTCCATCATTGTTTGGGAACATGACATCCATGATTGGCTGCAAATGGCCTCCAAGTAGCCAAACATAACCATTTCTAGTCAATGATCATTTCAATTGGAAACAGCCACACCATTATGGAGCAACCACCAGCTTGCACAATGCCTTATTGACAACTTGGCTCCATGGCTTCAGAAGGTCTGCACCACACTTGAACTCTACCATCACCGGAAATCGGGACTCTTGTGACCAGGCCACAGGTTTCTAGTCATCTAGGGTCCAACTGACATGGTAACTGTTCTGGCGTAACCACAAGTGCCGGAAAGAAGATGAAGAACGCAAGAGAAGAGAAGGCGGTGAAACGACATCCGCCAATGGTGCGCTGATTAGGACCACACCACGACATGAGCGGCCTCTAAAAGAGGAGAGTATAAGTGCTGCTTCTGCCAGCCTTGGCCGTTCAGTATTCAGACAGTATTAGCATGGCCTAGCAGAGAGTACTACGATAGCAGTGACGTGTGATCCATATAAATTGTTTGAATGAATTGAATGAACATTGCATGTAGCAACGGACACTTATTTGTATGTCACACATTGCTTGCGACCACTTGTTGTAAATATATTAGGTCTACAACTTTGCTACTGCCATCAAAATATCCATGGGTGTACTGCCGGTCTACAGTGTCCAACGGGCACAATATTTTGGCAGTCATACATGTCGCCTTCATCAGGTGAACGGACGGACTGAGCTCCTGTGAACGTGCCGGCACGGAGATCCGTACGCTATGGCTGCTCAGAGGGAACTGGGTTTGGTCACGGCGGTGGCCGATTTAAATACCTTCCGCCCGCGGCGCGCTCCTTCCGCTGTCCGTGCCACGGTCGCGTGGTGGAACAGATTGCGACGGTATCTGAGATGACGTCGGTGTGATGGCTCTGTCCGCCGCGGTCATCACAACTATACGTTTGCTCGATTTACTCTTGATTAACCCAATCGCTGGTTCCCAAGCCTTGCTAAGATTATAGACACAGTCACGGTTTATGAGGTCTTCATTGGTGCGAATTTCGATGGCCTCTCTAACAACGCTCTCCCAGTATCTCGACATCTGTACCAGAATCCTCGTGCGTTCATACTCCATAGCATGATTTTCCGACAAACAATGTTCAGCGACCGCCGACTTGCTCGAATACATCAGTCGAGTGTGCCTCTGGTGTTCACGGCATCGATCCTCAATGGTACACATTGTCTGGCCAATATACGACTTGCCACATTGACACGGAATCTGGTACATGCCGACCTTCCTCAAACCGAGGCCATCTTTGGCACTCCCCACCAGTGCACGAGTTTTATTCGGAGGACAAAACACAGTTCCGACCCGGTGTTTCTTCAAAATGCGGGCGATTTTCTCTGAGAGTGCGTCTGTATATGGAATAAACGCAGTGCCTACCTCCTCCCTCGTGATTTCATCCATCTCCACAGGTTGTGCTGTAGTGGTTGGGTGGAGAGCACGTTGAATCTGCCACTCTGAGTACCCATTTTTTCAAAATACAGTTCTCAGATGTTCCAATTCCTGGCGTAGACTCTCGGCGTCGGAGATAGTGCGCGCAGGATTCGTATGCTGCCCGAAAGATGTTAGAAAGTAGTGGCCAGCGATGGCCAATACTTTGAAACATACATTTTTTGTAAGGTGCTCACAATAAAGCCTGGAACTTCGAGAAAAAATGGCGAGCCCATTAATGCCCAATTTTGCTGCACTGTCCTGATGAATATATTTGTTGTACACCCCACACTGATTTCTGCGGTTATTTCATGCAGAGTTGCTTGTCTATTTGCACTGCCTACTCTATGCAAACGCCGCTACTCTCAGTAGTTAAGTGACACATTGTTGACACTGTGGTTCACGAAACTGAAATGGAATGTCCCATGCATCTAGCTCCAACTATCATTCCATGTTCAGAGTCTGTTAATTCCCGTCATGTGGCCATAATCATATCCAACACCTTTCCACATGAATCACCACAGTACAAATGAAAACTACGATAATGCACTGCCCTTTTATAACTTTTGTAGGCAATGTTAATGCCATGTGTTATGTGAATATCACTATTCCATGACTTTTGCCACCTCAATGTAATCCACCCCTTACTTAAAACTTTAATCCCAACATTTAATTATTTCTCCATTCTGTATGTTACTTTAGCAGTAACAACACCAGGTACGGGGTCTAGTAACCAACATTTTTACAATAAAACCCTTTTTAAAAAACTTGAGGAAATTTTTATTGACATCTGAAGAATTTCACTGATAAATAAGGGAACTAGTAAATATAAAATTTGAGAAGAATTTCAATTTTTACAGAACAACAATAACACATTGTCACTAGACAGTGTTATCAAAAAAAGAAACACTTTTAAAAACTTACGCCACACATCAAGCTTTTGTCACTTAGATCCAACTTAAGCTTTCTTATATGAATGAAACAGGTGTATCAATAACATTATCAACATTAAGACAGATACAAGTCAGTACACTACTATCATAGCTAAGAACTCACACAGTTGCAAATAATTTACATTGCAAGTATTTCTGTCCAAAACGTTGTTTGTTAGAAACAAACTGTTAACTGTACAAAATTTATCATTCACAAATGCAGGCTCTTTTATAAATGAACATCTAAAGACAATAAACCTAGGCAAATAATGTATCACTGTTATATAACAACAATAAACTGTAAGATCTGCAGTGAATGTCACAACCACATAACACAGAGATGGAACTCAAAGTCAACCAATGACAAAGTTCTGATTGGAAAAATGACATGTGTCAAAACTGATGAGGTCTCCATTACACAATCTATGATTTCTGAATATTTACAATGTATATTTACACAATGTACATATGTGCAATTTTTTAAAAAATCATTTTGCTTTTGAAACATTTTTCTTGCCCATAGATTTCATATTCTTCCTTTGATTACCACCAGCTGAGTTTCTCTTATTTTTTCGTACTTTCCCTTTAGATGCCTTAGCCCTACGATTATCCTTTTTCATTCTTGGATCCACTACCTTGTAATGGCCTTTAACTCCTGGCGGTCTTCTAAACCTTTTTCCTGCTGTGTGTTTCTTTGCAACAACATATGTAACTTCTTTCTTGGTTTTGCCCTTCGCCTTCTTGTACAGCCTAAAACAAAATAAAAATACGTTACATTTACAGCAATTAGAAACTGAATATTTCAAATGGTAAAAAAATTTGCTGCACTGATAGTGTACTTCAATAATTATTTCATCCTTTCATTATCTATACACAAAACTCTCAAATGTTGGTGACAATAGCCTGTACAGTAAAATGCCGTTTTTATGTTCCTGCATTTTACATTTTCTGATAATTACGTTCATTTTTGTTGGTCCCTATAGAAGTCCTATTCTCTCAATACATTGCTTTCCCATTATAAACAATTCTATGTTACAAAATTTCCCACATTTTAAATTTTCTTTGACATTATCACAAACTTTAACACTGATTTTCATAGAGATTTCTGTAAAAAAGTGTCTTATTCCTGCTCAAGTTCAGCCTTGGAACAAAGCAGATAATGCAGACAGTATGCAACGTTACTGATCATGTAATGTACCGTTAGTGCTGTAAGCAAGATTTTCATTGATGGTGTGTTGGGATCACAGCCACCTGTATTATAGGTTCACAGGCTTTGCAAGGGTGGGGAAGTATACAGAGACTTTGTCTTAATAATAATCATGATCTGGCAATAGTGACTCCAGTAGCAACTTTCCATCTGCTCATTGCATTGTATTACAACAGCTTTAATTCAATTTCACAGTCATTTATACAAATAAATATTGCCTTTGAAGTTGGCCATTTCTATAATGGGCTTTCACAAATTGTGATATATGCTAATCAGTTCTAGGTGTGCAGTCTACGATTGGTACAATCTGATGTCAGACATAAACATTCCTGATCAAGATCCTCCATAACACAATGGCAATTCCGCTCTCTTTCTCATGTAGATGTCCCTGAACCTAGAGATCTCCTTGTTGGCAACAAGCTGTAAATTTAGTGCCTATCATGTCCAAAAGCACTGCATGGATTGTCAGTTCCATCTTCACATACACCATGCATGCACTGGATACTAAAATGGGAGCAAAAAATAAAAAATTATGTTACTACTTGACAGATGTCCAGCACATCCTGCAGCTCAGAAATATTAAGTTAGTGTTCCTGCCTCCTAATTGCATGAGGGAGCTTCAGATGTTAAGATCTGGGAATCATCTGTTCTAAATGGAAATATAGAAAAATGCTTGTCCAGAAGGCTGTTTTTATACATGATAATGGCAGGAACCCAAAATCTGTGACTGCGTCACTTTTGGATGCTATGCATTATGCAGACAAAGTGTAGATGGATTTGACTCCTTTAACTATTTCTACCTGTTTCATGAAAGCAGGATTTAAGTTCACAGGAACCACTGGAAGAAAATTTGTCTGAGCCTACAGATTTTTCTGTGATAGGCATATCACCCACGTTTCAAGAGAATGTCAGTGTTGATGCTTCAGTCATCACTTGTGAGGTGCCAAAGCAGACAGAATCATTACCAAACACTTTGAGGAAGGGAAGAGAAAGATGATTGGTGAAGAGAATGATGATGATGATGATGATGATGATGACAACGACCAAGACCCAGTTGTGCCAAGCAGTAGAGAAGCTATGGGAGCTACTAGCATTTTGAGGCACTGGTAGTTGATCATGTGATGTTAATGGATTTGATGCTTTGTATACTGTGGAGAGACAAGTAGAGCTAACTGCTGCTAGAAAGAAACAAAAACTAATAATTATTTTGGTTTTTGTAATTTATTTGTTTTTGCTTGCTGTGTTTCCTATGTTTTCCTGTATTTTACACTTTTCTGGGCCAGTCCACTGGAAAGTGTAAAAAGGGGGTTTTACTTTATCCAAAACTCATTCCAATTGAGACCACATTGACAGATGTTCACATATACATAAAATTATTTCAACCACATTTGTATAAACCTCAAAACTGGTTATGATGTAAGAAATATTAAAACCAAGACCTCTACTGAATTAAGCTACGATTTAACTCTTTATCATGATTAACATCATGATGCTACAATCATGGTAATTATTTCATTAATTTATTTATTTAGGCCATCTTCTTTTATTTATTTCTGTTTTTATAAAATTTCAGTGATATTGTTGTCATTGGGACTGAGCTTTGATACATTATTGCAACAGTGAAAATAAAAAACAAAGTAACATTAGGGTTTACCATCAAATTGACAAAGAAGTCATTAACGACTGTACTCATTAGTAGGGAGCTGAAAATGTAGTACCTCCTTTCATAAAATTTGCATTTATTTTGGGTGAAATTTGGATCAGTTTTTCTTTTTTTTACAAATTATTAGATGCACAAATCATGCAATTATCATACTATGTGCCTAAAGATGAAGCCTTTGTCTCTTGAAATTAACTATTAAAAACAAAGTGGTGATTGGGGAGCTTTTTGACTGGAATGTTTGCTTTTACAGAAACTTCTACAGTTTTCTTTACATAACAGTCTTTGCTTGTTTTCTCGTTATGGTTCTATTTATGCTTTCAACAAATGACTGTTTCTGTTGAGAAGCAGCAGAATTTTTCCTCCAGCAAAATGAGCGCTTCCCTTATTTAATGTGTTCCTCAAAATTATTTTTCTTTTCCCACCTATTTCAATAGTTACAAAGTCTACAGAATCCTGATTCCTACCTTCCTTGGGAATTCATAACAGTGCAACCTGTACTTGACAATGTTACAGAACTAACAAGGTACAATATGCACACGTGGAACCCAAAATTCAGACATTATAGGAAGACTTTCTTTGTGGTTGAAATATGTTGATGGTTTGTTTTTTGGTTGGTATAGTGCAAAGTTTGAACCCTATAAACCGGCAGTCAGCTGTGAGTGTAAACAAACTAGAGTTATGACTGCCTGAGGGAGAAGAGCAGAGGGGGAAACAAGTCACACCTCCTTCTCACATGGCAGCCAGCCTACACCCGTGTTTTATGTTTCTGCAAAAACAAAAGTGGTCATACGGATTGTTGATCTTTTCTACATCTACATGGATACTCTGCAAATCACACTTAAGTGCCTTGCAGAGGGTTCATCAAACCACCTTCACAATAATTCTCTATTATTCCATTTTTGAACAGCGCGTGGTAAAAATGTACAACTATATCTTTCCATGCGAGCTCTGATTTCCCTTAATTATATTTGTTTCTCCCTATGGAGGTCAAGGTGAACAAAATATTTTCACTTCCTGAGGAGAAAGTTCATGGTTGAAATTTTGTGAGAAAATCCTGCCACAATGACAAATGCCTTTGTTTTAATGATGTCCAACTGCAAATCCTGTACCATGTCTGTGACACTCCTCTCTTTCTCAGTAATACAAAATATGCTGCCCTTTGAACTTCTCAATGTACTCCATTAATCCTACCTGGTAAGGATCCCACACCACACAGCAGTACTCCATGGGGGAGTGGTCAAGTGTAGTGTAGGCAGTTTCTTTAGTAGATCTGTAACATCTTCTAAGTGTTCTGCCAATAAAACGCAGTCTTTGGTTTGCCTCCCCCACAACATTTTCTGTGCTCTTTCCAATTTAAGTTGTTTGTAATTGTAATTTCTAGGTATTTAGATGAATTCATGGCCTTTAGTTTTCATTGATTTATTGTGTAACCAAATTTTTGTACCATACAGATATCCTTTCTAAATCGTTTTGCAATTTGTTTTGATCTTCTGATGACTTTACTAGATGATGATCAACAACATCATCTGCAAACAACCTAAGATGACTGCTCAGATTGTCTCCTAAATCTTTTATATAGATAAGGAACAACAAGAGGGCCTATAACATGGCCTTGGGGAATAACAGAAATCACTTCTGTTTTACTCAATGACTTTCAATTAATTACTATGAACTGACCTCTCTGACAGGAAATCACAAAACCAGTAGCATAACTGAGACAATATTCCATAAGCACACAATTTGATTAGTGTCAAAAGCCTTGTGTTTCACATTAACAATGTTTTCTACACCCATGTTGAATACACCATTCTCTTTGATGTAATCCATAATGTTTGAACATAATACATATTTCAGTATCATGCTGCATATCAACATTAATGAAGTAGTAGTAGTAGTTGTTGTTGTTGTTGTTGTTGTTGTTGTCGTCGTCGTCTTCTTCAGCCCAGAGATGCAGCTCTCCACGCTACTCTTATGCTGTGCAAGCCTCTTCATCTCCAAATAATTACTGCAACCTACATCATTCTGAATCCGTTTAGTGTATTCATGCCTTGGTCTCCCTTTACGACTTTTACCTTCCACGCTACCCTCCAATACTAAATTGGTGATCCCTTGATATCTCAGAACGTGTCCTACCAACCGATCCCTCCCTCTAGTCAAGTTGTGCCATGAATTCCTCTTCTCCCCAATTCTATTCAGTATCTCCTCATTAGTTACATGATCTGCCCAACTAATCTTCAGCATTCTTCTGTAGCACCACATTTCGAAATCTTCTATTCTCTTCTTGTCTACGCTGTTTATCATCTATGTTTCAGTCTGACACATGGTTACACTCCATACAAATACTTTCAGAATAGACTTTCTGACACTTAAATCTATACTCGATGTTAACAAATCTCTCTTCTTCAGAAATGCTTTCCTTGCCATAGCCATTCTACATTATATATCCTATCAACTTCGATCATCATCTGTTATTTTGCTCCCCAAATAGCAAAACTCCTTTACTACTTTAAGTGTCTCATTTCCTAATCTAATTCCCTCACCATCACCCGACTTAATTCGACTACATACCATTATCCTCGTTTTGCTTTTGTTGATGTTCATCTTATATCCTCCTTTCAAGACACTGTCCATTCCGATCAGCTGCTCTTCCAGGTCCTTTGCTGTATCTGACAATTACAATGTCGTCAGTAGACCTAAAAGTTTTTATTTCTTCTCCATGGATTTTATTATTAACCTAAATTTTTCTTTGGTTTCCTTTGCTGCTTGCTCAATATACAGACTGAATAACATTTGGGATAGGCTACAACCCTGTCTCACTCCCTTTTCAACCACTGCTTCCCTTTCATGCCCCTTGACTCTTATAACTGCCATCTGGTTTCTGTACAAATTGTAAATAGCCTTTCGCTCCCTGTATTTTACACCTGCCACCTTCAGAATTTGAAACTTAGTATTCCAGTCAACATTGTCAAAAGCTTTTTCTAAATTTACAAATGCTAGAAATGTAGGTTTGCTTTTCCTTGACCTATCTTTTAAGATAATTTATTGGGTCAGTATTGCCTCACGTGTTGTGATATTTCTACAGAATCTACACTGATCTTCCCCGAGGTTGGCTTCTACCAGTTTTTCCATTCGTTTGTAAATAATTCATGTTATTATTTTGTAAGCATGACTTATTAAATTGACATGATATGCATCAGTAATTTAGTAGCTTTCACCTATTGCCTTTCTTGAATACTGGTGTGACCTGTGCTCTTTTGTTGAAGTAGTTGTATGTGATTGTTAAGTATGGAGCTATTGCACACTTTGAAAGAAACATAATTGGTATACAATCTGGATTTGAAGACTTGCTTTTACTAAGTGATTTGAGCTGCTTCACTACTCCTAGGATATCTACTTGTAAGTTACTTAGGTTGGTAGCTGTTCTTTATTCAAATTCTGGGATATTTACTTCGTCTTCTTTGGCGAAGGAAGTTTGGAAGGCTGTGTTTAGTAACTCTGCTTTAGCAGCACTGTCATTGATGGTATTCATTCCTATTGCAAAGAGAAAGTATTGATTGTTTCTTGCTGCTAGTATACTTTCCATATGACCACAATCTCTTTGGATTTTCTGCCAGGCTTTGAGACAAAGTTTTGTTGTGCAAACTATTGCAAGTATCTCACATTGAAGTCTGCACTAAATTTCAAGCTTCTGTAAAAGACCGCCAATCTATGTTTATTTAAATTTCACATGGTTTTTTCATCATTTCTGCAACAGTGTTCTGATCTATTCTGTGTACCAGGGTGGATCAGCTCGATCATTTGTTAATTTATTTGGTATAAATGTCTCTATGCTGTTGATAGTACTTATTTGAAGTCAAGCAACATCTGGTCTACACTTACACTGTTAATTCGGAAGGAATGGAGATTGTCTCTCGGGGAGACATCAAGCAAAATTTTATCTGCTTTTTTGAATAGATACATTTTTCATTTATTTTTGGTGGATTTGACAGTTTTGGTATTCAGTCATAATTATGGCAACCCTGTTTTCACCAGTCCCTGTATCCATTTTGATGCTCGTTATTAGCTCAGGATTATTTTTTGCTAAGAAGTCAAATGTATTTGCAGAATCGTTTACTATTCAAGTGGGCTCATGAGCTAATAGCACGAAATAATTTGCAGAGAATGTGTTTAGCACAATTTTGGATGATTTTTTACATGTACCTCCATATTTGAGCACGTATTTTCACCAATATATCGAGAGTAAATTGAAACCGCCACCAAGTATAACAACTATAATTGTATGAGTCACATAAGTGTTTGAAATTAGACTGAAGTTTTCTTTGAACCCTTTCAGCAATTGTTCATCTGAGTTGGGAGATCAGTATAAGGATCCAGTTATTATTTTATTCCGGTTGCCAAGAATGGCCAACCGAATGAGGTGGTGCAGCGGTTAGCACACTGGACTCGCATTTAGGAGGACGATGATTCAAACCTGCGTACGGCCATCCTGATTTAGATTTTTGTGATTTCCCTAAATCACTTCAGGCATGGTTCCTTTGGGATGGTTCCTTTGAAAGGGCAAAAGGGCACGGTTGATTTCCTCACCCATCCCTAATGCAAGCTTGTGCTTCATCTCTAATAACCTCGTTGTAGACAGCACGTTAAAGGCTAATCTCCTCCTCCTAAGAATGACGTCTCCCCATAGTAACTCACAGGAACTATCTACTTCAATTTCACTATAAGATAAACTACCTGTAATGGAAACAAACACACCACCACCAACTCCATTTAGACTATCCTTTCTGAACACCTTTAGGTCCTTCACAAAAATTTTGGCTGAACTTATCTCCAGCTTTAGCCAGCTGTCAGTGCCTATAATGATGTATGAATCAGAGCTTTCTATTAGTGCTTGGAGCTCTGGTACTTTGCCAACACAGATACAACAATTTACAACTATTATACCGAGGATTCCTAGATCTACATTCTTCCTATGTCAACCTGCACCCTTTGAGATGAAGCCCTTTCTGTGTTCTCCCTGAGGCCCTCTAACCTAAAATACCACCCTTTCCACACCACGTAGTCCCTACTACCCGCGTGCCAGCTCCTGCATGTAATGGACATCTAACCTACTTAGCGGAACCCGAAATCCCAACACCCTATGTCACAAGTTGAGGAATCTGCAGCTACATGGTCGCCGAACCATGTGAACCTCTGATTCAAACCCTCCACTTGGCCCTGTACCAAAGGTCCACAACTGGTGCTGACAACTATGCTGTAAATGGTGAGCTCTGCTTTCATCTCGAAAGCAAAACTGGCAGCCTACACCACTTCAGACAGCCACTCGAAACCAGATAGAATCTCTTCAAATCCAATGAGACACATATCATTGGTACCAACATGAGCCCCACCTGCAGTTGGCTGCACTCTGTGCTCTTCATGGCATCCAGGAGGACTCATTTTACATCTGGACAGACTCCACCCAATATGCACAAGGAGTCCACAATGGATTTCTTCCCCTCCTTGGCAGCCATGTCCATAAGGTGCCAAATAACCGCCTAACATAGGAGCTCCCAGCTACCAATAATTCCACCCTCTGTGAATGCCTGGATCTTGAGGTGTTATGTCAGTCATAATCAAAGTCTGTGATGGACCAAAATAAGAAAAGAAACCAAGGAGCAATGTACAACACAAAACATTCAATAATGGCTGTCTGAGACTGGCATTTCAAAAAGAACCACTACCTCAAACAGCCACATTGAAGTGTCTGCATTATGAAGTTTAGCTAGCAAACAGACAAATGCATTTCTTTGATGCAAGATGCTAGGTTCCACAGCTGTTTCTATGTGACATTACACGGCATACATCTCATACAGGGTGATTCACGAAAAATAAGGAAATATTTTATTATGTTATTCTACAAGTAAAACTAAAGGAAAATTTTCATATAAACTTAGGTACACAAATGTTTAGTTATGGAGTCATGGCTAGTAAAAGATTTTGCCTGTAATTTAGCAACTTTGCTGATATGAAGCTATCGTAAAACTGTACAAGGTTTCCATTTATTTTGTTGTTATTGATTTGGTGAATCTAATTAAACATTTCCCAGACACATATCTGCAGTAGTTTTCCAGAACTTCCAGAGAAGCAAAGAAGTAATTTCATTATATTTTTAATTTATTAACTACTTGGCCCAATTTGTTTTTTTTTTAAATTCCAGACAACTGCACAAAGCTTTCAGCAGAAGTTGTAGAGAATTTAATTTTGGAAAAATGATGGTAATAATGTTAACTGAAACTGTATGAATGTGTCAGATAATGTGCTTTTATTAATACCATATCACGTGTGAATCCATGTTAATCCAGAAAAAACAAAGCTCAGTGTTAAGGAAATTGTACAGTGTACATACAATTTCACAATACATTCACAATCAATGTTCAAAAATGTCTCCACCGAGTCCAGTGCATTTAGCTGCACGTGTATGAACAGATTTCGTTGCTTGTTTCAGCTTCACAGGGTTATTTTTAATTTTGTCTATTGCATTCATAAAGCGAGCAAGTAATGCCTCACGTGTATTGACTTTGTCCTCATAAACTGTCTTTCTTCCATGCCCGTACACAAAAATCCATTGGTGTTAAATTGGGCGATCTGGGTGGCCACAGACGTGTAGCACCATGACCAATCCATTTCTGGCGAAAATGTTCATTTAAATGTGCAGTAACGGCATTGGTGAAATGTGGAGGCACACCGTCATGTTGAAAATACATTTGAAATTGCGTAGCAAGTGGAACATCCTCGAGCAAGCAGGGCATTTCTTCTTGAAGGAATTGTAAGTACAGCTTGCCAGTTAGACACCCTGAGAAAATGAAGGTCGAATAAAGTGTGTGTTGATTATACCACACCACACATTTATGTTAAACTGCTGCTGGAAATTGCGTTTTACTGTTGCTTGTGGGTTTGCTTCAGACCACATGTGCTCGTTATGTAAACTGTTTATACTATCTCGAGTAAACTGTGCCTTATCAGTAAATAAAATGTATTTGTGTAACTGCCAATTAGTATTTAAGCAGTTGCACAACTCCAAGCAAAGTGCAGGATCTCCCGGATGTAAATGAGGCACTATTGTTTATGGTAAGGATAGATATTATTGTACTTCAGTGTACACTCTATCTTAGATGGTGAAATGCCTAATAGTTGAGAGATACGTTGTGTACTGGTACCCGGGTTACACTGAACAGCATCCATAATATCCTCATCATTGTCTTCACATATCGAGCACTCGTACTGATTATTAATGCTAGGTAGAGAACCTGTCTCCCATAACATTCGAAATACTCCACTAATGGTTCGTGCAATCAGAATCCTCTGAGTTGGATGATGTTCGCGATATTGGTTAACTGCAGCCATGGCACTACCATCACATTTGCCATAAATAAACACCATATCGGCGTATTCCTCTGTCGTGAATTTGAAAGGCATCCCTATTTCATAAATAACCTACAAAACAACAACAGTTACTATGTGGTTTAATTTAAATACACTGTTGTTATGTTATTTCACTGAATAATAAAGAAAACTAACTCATTTCAAGGTTAGGAAACGACTGAAACAACTCAATAATGGTTGCCAACAATGACATAAACGTTTCTACATTCTTGATGGGAAGTAAACAAATTTACTTGTATAATAATCTATGCTTCTCTGGATGTTGGAAAACCACTGCAGATACACGTCTGGGACATGTTTTATTAGATTCACCAAACCAATAACAACAAAATAAATGGAAATCATGCTTTACTCTAAAGTTGTACAGTTTTGTGATGGCTTCATATTAGTGCAGTTGCGAAATTTCAGGCAAAATCTTTTATTAGCCATAACTCCGTAACTAACCATTTGCAGGCCTACGTTTACATGAACTTTTTTCTTTAGTTTTACTTGTAGAATAACATATCTTCATGAATCAACCTGTACAGACCATTCAACTGCCCACAACTGGCATGGCATCAGAGCATCAAGCACAATGATACATGATTTGTGCGTTGTGTTTGAGCACTTTTTATTTTGCCGACATGTTCTTATGCGTATTATCTTTCCAAACTGGGCTTTACCTGATGGTGTGCAACATCAGTAATCAAAAATTGGTTTCATTTTTTATTATATGTATAAAAGAAAGCTATTTCTATCTCCAGTAAAACAATGCATCTCTATAAAATTTGTCATGAAAAATACACTTGTCAGCTAATTTTGCAGTCTAATTTTTTTTAGACATAATTTGCACCTATATTCACATTTATCGCAAATGCAAATTTAATTTTTCAGGTCCCTAGTCATTAGAGATGGAGTGCAACTCAAATCGGCTGAGGATGGGAAAGGAAATTAGCTTGTGTCCTTTCAAAGTGAATCCTTCCAGCATTTGCTTCGTGTGATTAAAAGAAACAACTAAAAACCCAAATCACAACGGATAAATGGGCACCACCTAGCTCCAGCACATTGCCCACTCCAGCAGTTCTTGTGGCCTGACTCTCTACTAGTCCCTTTCCCACTCCTTTACACTTACCCAACATTTTTCCCTTTCCACACCATTCGTCCCATATACAAACCCTGTATTATCGAGCAAAGTGAATTCCTGACACTCTAGAAACAGGGAGGAAAGGGAGTAAAAGTATACATTCCAGTATTCTTACAAGTGAAGTATTGTAATATGAACACATCTTTATGCCAATACCCTGCATAGTACAACAATCAAATGTAGACCAGCACTTTTGTTTGAGAATACTGCTCAGACACTATGACTCTCTGAGTATTTATGCATAGTGTAATATGTGTGAATCCATGTATCATCTAAATAAAAAGCTGCCAACTTTAATTCTTACACGTCATTTTTAGTAAAAATGAGATGTAGTTGTCTTTTTTGAAACTATGTCATCTCACTCATCATAGATAGAATAATTTTTCTCACAAGAAAGAAGTCAAGATTAGTGACGGGAATCATAGAATGAACTGAATGGTGAGCTTGTTTAAAGTGCAAGCTATCTCATGCTAAAGCCACTCACCTTGATGCATCTTCGTTCACAAGCTATCATCACTGGAAAGGTGACAAAATGAATTTATGTACCAACAATTACAGTGGCATTGGTTTTCATAATGGTGAAATAGCTGAGCATGTATGGTGTTAGACTGGTGTGTTTGGGATCTAGGATTTGATACAGGTGAGGTCTGTGTTGAAAGGCATTGGTGTATGAGACTGAAATTAACTGAAAAGACCTGAATGAATTTAGACCAGACACTGGGCTTATGGCTGCAAAATTAACATGAAAAGCCTATATTGCAGAACAGTAATGACATAACATTCCCCTTAAATTTATTGCAACTAAATGCTGTTGTGGCAAGTTGACTTTGTCATGATGCAAGAACTATTACTGTTCATATGCACATTTTGCATATTAAATATCTCTCTCTCTCTCTCTCTCTCTCTCTCTCTCTCTGTGTGTGTGTGTGTGTGTGTGTGTGTGTGTGTGTGTGTGTGTGTGCACTCTAAGGAAAAAACAAACCTATGTATCACAAGGAAATTATCCGAATGGGACAGAAGACATGATATGTGAAGTACATGCACAGACAAACAAATTATTACAATTTCAGAAAAACTGGATGATTTATTCAAGAGAAACAGCTTCACAAATTCAGCAAGTCAATAATCCACTGGTTCAACTCTGGGTCGAATGCATGCAGTTATTCAACTTGGCATTGATTGATAGAGTTGTTGGATGTCCTCCTGAGGAATATCATGCCAAATTATGTCCAATTGGTGTGTTAGTTCATCAAGACTGAAAATGGTTGTAGGCCCTTACCATAATGGTCCAAAAGTTCTCAACTGGGAAGGCAACAAATGGTGTGCAGAATATTGCCAATGTACTGTTATGCTGTAAGGGTGCCACAAATGACAACCAAAGGGGCTCAGCTATGGAAAGAAATGGGACCACAGACCATCACTCCAGGTTTTTGGGCTGCATGGTAGGTGACAGTCAGTTTGATATCCTACTGCTGTCCAGGGAATCTTCAAACATGCCACTGCTGGTCACTGGGGCTGAATTTGAAGTGTGACTCATCACTGGCACTGAAGGCAATTCTACTTCAGTTGGTGAAACTGCAGGCTGAAGATGTGTATTGAGATGCTCCAGATAGCGGCGAGATACCAACCTGACTGTTGCCTGCCATACAGCCGGACAACCAGGATTGATGGTCTGGTGTGTCATTTCTTTAGCACAGCAGAACTCCTTTGGTTGTCATCCACAGTACCCTTACAACACAGTTGATATTCTAGACCCAATTTTGTTGCCCTTCGTGGCAAGCCAACCTGGGATTGCATTTCAGCAACATAGTGTGTCTACTGGTTGCTGTACCTTACCTTGCCCAGCAAGATCGCCAGCTCTCTCCCCATCCAAGAACATTTGGAGTGTTATGGGCAGGGCTGTCCAACTATCTCTGGATTTTGATGATCTAAAATGCCAACTGGACAGAATTTTGCATGACATCCCTCAGGATGACAACTAAGAACGTTCTCAATCAATGACAAGCCAAATAACTGCTTGCATAAGGATCAGAGGTGGATCAATGTGTTACTGTGCTCGATTTGTGAAGCACTTTCTCTTCAATAAATCATCCAATTTTTTTCTGAAATTGTAATCATTTGTTTGTCTGTACATGTAGGTCACATCTAGCAATTTCTGTCCTATTCGGATAATTCCTACATGGTGCGTACTTGTTGAGTGTATTTTGTAGCATACTTTAATTAGTGAAGGCAGTTACATCAGTTGCCTAACAAAAGTAAAAAGTAGGGCAAGGATGAAGAAAAAGGGAGAAGAAAAACAAAATTAACTGTGAACTGGGGTTGAATTCATGCCCCTCAGTGTACTAGCCTGGAACTTCATACTAACCTATAGTAATGTTTTAAAAATTGATACCATTTTAACAGATGTTCAGTATATTCATCTTATCCATTTTCTAAGAATTATACCTCCTGAAACATGGCCCATCAGGGTGGATGATTTAACGGTGAGTCTATTTTCCAATCACCATTTCTGACCCCACGCCGTCCCCTCGTCAGAGTTTCTTAGCAAGCCATGATGCCCAGTCATCCAGTCATGTGTGACATTAGCTGTGAATTACTTGTGAAGAGGGCTTTCGTTGCACTGTTTGTAATGTTGCAGAACTTGCTGGTTAATAACACATCATCAATGCCACACTCACTGTGTCCACTTTGCTGCTTTTTCAATGGGGTAAATACTTCAGTTCCACACCTTTCACCGTATTTACTCGAATCTAAGCCGCACTCGAATCTAAGCCGCACCTGAAGAATGAGACTCGAAATCGAGGAAAAAAAATTTTCCCGAATCTAAGCCGCACCTGAAATTTGAGACTCGAAATTCGAGGGGAGAGTAAAGTTTTAGGCCGCACCTCCAAATCGAAACAAAGTTGGTCCATTATAATATGAGACACAATTTAGGTTGAATGAATGGCGATACAGCTACAGTAGTTTGGTTCGAGTCGTAAGCTTAGCAGTTAAGCTTTACCAGGTAGCCATTGCTATGCGTCAGGCACTCCGTCCGTATTTATACGGGTACCCTTCCTTTTTCACGTGCTTCGTCTGGTTTGAATTGTTTGCTTATTTTCCTTTGATCTGATAAGTGTCATTCTCTTTGTTATAGGTGTTTACGTCACACTAAGCTGAAAATGCATTACTGTACTGTGTCGTGCATTGTTTCTTGCATGATGATAATGAGTGTTTACGGCATGTCGCTGCTCGCAGCACGGCTTGCTTTTGTAGGCGCTACCGCTGCTTACAATTAAAAAAAAAAAAAAAAATAAGAGAGGAATAGTCTCATTAGCGAAATGATGGCAAGAGACTGCCATTTGATGTTACTTACACTGCTGCTTTCTTTGATAATGATCAACAAGAACCAAATAATAGACGGCGTATGATAGAAGACGTTCTGAACCAGAGTTTAGCGAAAATTTTTCTCCATTTGAAAATCTTTGCAGGCGCCTCTTCAGTGTATTACGTTCTGCACAGAAATTAGAGTCATCTTAGATTTAAAAATCTAGTCAACTGCCGTGCTTCATTTCTGACTGTATCACAATTAGGCATAACAATAATACGAATATAAACATGACATGATATGTATGTTCTTCAGCGTTTGCTGTTGTCTCTCTCTAGTTTCGTAGTTTATTAGGCAGACAGGAATTAAATGAGATAGCAGCAAACACGAAACAATACATGGCAAAATGTTTATATGCGTATTATTCTTATGGTGAAGAGAATACTGCATATGATTCACAATTCATAAAAGTTCCTATTAGCAACCATCTCTTCTCACAGGTAGGAAAAAATTCAGAACGTAGAGTTGGCCATATTGAAAAACACCCCAAACAGTCTTGCCAGTCGGATTTTCGTAGTACATTGAAATGCTGCTACATTCGAAGATGAACAATACGGAATTTGTATTTACTTCGTTGGATAATGTATGAAAATGCAGTGGTCGAAACTCAGGGCGGAGAAAAAAAGCTCGTCTTCCACCTTTTTTTTTTAAATTTATTTATTGACGCAGAGGTTTTGGCGCCAGTATTTATCTTTGTGCCTACAAAGCATGCCCGTGTAGCGCTACATGTATTCGACGGCAGAAGTTGGTTGTGGAAAGACCTACCAACATTTTTCAGAACTTCCGCTTGCTTTGCGCTCGATTCTAAGCTGCAGGCGGTTTTTTGGACTACAATAACCGGAAAAAAAGTGCGGCTTAGATTCGAGTAAATACGGTCAACTTCGTGTCCATCCTAATGTAATTTGTACTGTACTGACTTACTCAGCTTTAACTTTTGCTTGGATGTTCTGTCCGCTTATCCATCTGCACTGTCATTTCTTGATCTTTGTCATCGTCAATAAATTTAATGTTGTTAAGCAAGCCACTGTGTATGCTCGCACAGACATTTTCCATACACACTCTTCACACTTGCACTTTCAGGTAACGTGTCATGACTGCACAGTTCAGTCAGTAGAGCAAAAGAATGTGAAAGGCAAGGGATCCATGTTCGAGTCTCTGTCCAGGATGAGATGGAAATTTTGTTAACCGGTGACTTTCCATTCTGAGAGATGATGCTTACTGGTTAACTTATATGTTTTTTGTATCCAATGTAATTTTTTTCATATTTATTGACTTATTTCTGTTCCTAGGAACAATAAATATGAAAAAAATTACACATGTGTGTGTGTGTGTGTGTGTGTGTGTGTGTGTGTGTAAATGTTCTATTACGAAATGCAAAATGCAATAATTCATTGCAAGTTAATTTATTGCTTGCTACGCCTAGTTAGTATATATGCAAAATGCAATAATTCATTGAAAGTTAATTTATTGCTTGCTACGCCTAGTTAAGATTAAATGCTATCTGTGTTGTACAGTCGAGAGCTGACAGTTGACCTGCGAGTTAGAAATGGAAGTATGTTAGTGTTCAAAGTTTATGGAAGTCAGTAAAGTGAAAACATGGAGGAACAGTAATTTCGACTGTGTTGGTGAGAGGAGCATTAAATGAAAAGTATGTTGTTCAACATGAAGTCAATTTTGAGAGAACTGTCATGTGTTTTAAATTGTTATTTCAGCACATAAGGATGGTGCTGTAGAGCTGTTTGATGAACACTATACAGAGCCTTTGGTTATTTATTGTACACAAGGACAGTGGATATATTTAAAGAAGCCAGAGAAGAGGATTGAGAATGAAAAGGTGGACAGAGGTGTTTTCCTGGTGAAGATTCACAGGCAAAAGATAAAGAATAGAAGATATGCACATGAATTTTAATGGTGGATAGCATCTACATGAACTTCATGAAGAGTGTACCAAAGACGAACAAGTGGGAGAAGTGTGAACATCAAAAGTGTTAACATCAAACATTAGTGATACTGACTGTGAACAGCATATGAACCGTGCCATTAAAATGATAACACTATTATATAGACATACAAGTTGTGAAGGTGTAGTATGAAGTTTAAAGTGAGGTGACATCGCTAATGAATGTGCACGTCCTCAAACAGATATATCTGATCAGTTGTACGCTATTTGCTACCTTAAAATAGTGTCTTCTTTAAAACTGCACAGCAAATCCCATCCAGCAATTCCCTGGAGTCATTTAAAATTTTATTACACATCAAATCTGTGGCTAGACTACATTCAAAGAGCAATATTTTGGATATAATATTTTTCAACATAATTTGTTGCAAAGTGGTTGTCGAGGGTCACCATTTGTAGTAACAACACCTTTCAGTTACTACAATAGGATAAGGGCAGAGATCACGCATCTTTCTGCGACAGCCACTTGTAACCCCAACAAGGTAAGAAGAAACACTGCAGGTAACAAGAGCTAAACAACAAATTCCTCAAAAAAACAGTTGCTGTACTGACAAAAACATTGCTGCCATTTATCATCTCTTACTATTTAAATTATCATATAACTGGATGTATAAAAATCTTTTTATCGTGTGACAGCAGGAGAAAACACTTATAAAAGTTAGGGAAATGTGCAAGCTTTGGAAGCCAGTGGCTCCTATTTCTGCCAGAAGGATTAATGGGGTAGGAAGAGGGGTGAAGGAAAAGGACTGCTGAGGTTTGGGAAATGGGGTGAGTTATGGAAAAGTCGGCCAGAACACAGAGACGGGGAAGACTTACCAGACAATATGTGTAGGAAAGATGTACTTCTGCCAGAAGGAGCCACTGGCTCCCAAAGCTTTCACATTTCCTTAACTTTTGTCTGTGTTTTTTTCTGGCAACCCTTGTGAGTAGATATTTTATCTATACAATTATACTATATTTTCAGAAATTGATTGTTTTTGTTGGTGTACTTAAATTATCAGAAATTCAGTTACTTACTCAAAGAGAGATTTCACAGCGGAAACTATTCTAACTTTGCTTAGCCAAAAGTTTTGTCTGATTCAGAGAGAAGAGGAAGCCTTATCACAGCAATACTTTCTTTAACTAGTATTATTAAATTCATACTTATTGGCGAGGAGAATTTCTTAAGCTAGAGTTGTAAACAATACATAAATATTGCTCATCAGATTTCTGGAAAGTGTGGAAAAGTAGTGATGTACAAACAGAAATATTAAATGATTTTGTTGCTTAATGTTGCTATACTGACCAGATCCTAGTAAGTCAGAGTAATAAACAAATTCAATTATTGTAAGAATCTTTCATGTAACATTAATAATGGACCAACAGTTTTAATTTCCAGTTTATGTGGACATTTGCTTACTAAGTAACCATATGGTTAAATTTTACTGCAAGTTTAGACAATGTATCTTTCGTGTGTGAGTAAATGAACGAATGAATCTAGTCTACGTAATTCAAAAACACAGGTTATTGGTGAGGCAATTTTTCCAAGTGTAACTGCAAATTAAAGAGAAGGTAGCAGCGGATTTAGCAATGGGTACTGCTTCAGCAGTACACAGTAACAAAGATTTAGCATGAAGTAGAGCAGTTATAGCAGAGGCAGATTAATTAACTAACATTTTAGGCACTAGAGTTTTAATCTGTCAGGAAATTTCACTTTCTCTATTATGGAGTTACTTTAATGAGCTGAAGTGTTACATGTTAAAAACATTCACCAAGAGCACCATTTACAATAGTTTTATGTGTGTATGCAACTGGCAAAACTGTTGCTGGGTTTCGTGAGTGGAATGTAAGGGGGTGAGGATGTAAGTAACTTAACTCATTTAAAAAAGAAAGAGTACTTACTGCCTGATCTGCTTGGCTTTTTCACGATCAGAAACATCAACATTGTCCATGAGTGCCTCCACCTTCTTTTTTGCTTTTTCAAGCTTCCGCAATGCTCGCTTCTTCTTTCGTGCTTTAGCTTCAATTACTTTCTTTATTGGCCGGACATTGAGGTTCTCCATTCTCTTCTTGTATTCATCTACAAGCTCCTGAAAAATGGGAGAACAATATACCATGAGCCTACATAATATTTACAGGCATTTTGAAACAGAGATGCATTGTATGGATTCTCACAGTATGCAAAAATTTATTAAAAATCATACAAGGTAGAAATGCACTACTTTAGTCAAAGTATTGCTTTTTCACACATGTGTGTGATCCTTCTAACATTTTTAATGTGGTTCCATGCCCAAATTTTATGTAATAATCTGAAGTGCACCTAGAATATAAAGGCATAACTGTCATTTGTTTGTAAATGATGTGTACTTCAAATATTATTTCATCACATTATAACATCTGATGGTATTATCTGAACTAAGTAGTGAAAGGAATGTTGGAAGTGCCATGTTGTATTACCACTGAACTGATTAAAGATGGGGTATGAGTTCAACTTAACCAGACTGGCACGCAAGACCTCGGTATTTGCTTAATATGATTTAGGGAAACAGTTGAATCTGAACCAAACTCTTCTACAATGACAAAGTCAGTATTTCAACTAATCAGCAGCCTTACTTTGTATACAACCCCCCCCCCCCCCCCCCCCCATGAACCATGGACCCTGCCGTTGGTGGGGAAGCTTGCGTGCCTCAGTGATACAGATAGCCATACCGTAGGTGCAACCACAACAGAGGGGTATCTGTTGAGAGGCTAGAAAAATGTGTGGTTCCTGAAGAGGGGCAGCAGCCTTTTCAGTAGTTGCAGGGGCAACAGTCTGGACGATTGAGTGATCTGGCCTTGTAACACTAACCAAAACGTCCTTGCTGTGCTGGTACTGCGTACGGTTGAAAGCTAGGGGAAACTACAGCTGTACTTTTTCCCGAGGGCATGCAGCTTTACTGTATGGTTAATGATGATGGCGTCCTTTTGGTTAAAATATTCCGGAGGTAAAATAGTCCCCTATTCGGATCTCCGGGCAGGGACTTCTCAAGAGGACGTCGTTATCAGGAGAAAGAAAACAGGCGTTCTACGGATCGGAGCGTGGAACGTCAGATCCCTTAATCGGGCAGGTAGGTTAGAAAATTTAAAAAGGGAAATGGATAGGTTAAAGTTAGATATAGTGGGATGCACAAGCTTCTTCATCTCCCAGTACCTACTGCAACCTACATCCTTCTGAATCTGCTTGGTGTATTCATCTCAGTTCAGTGGCAGGATGAACAAGACTTATGGTCTGGTGAATACAGGGTTATAAATACAAAATCAAATGGGGGTAATGCAGGAGTAGGTTTAATAATGAATAAAAAAGTAGGAATGCGGGTAAGCTACTACAAACAGCATAGTGAACGCATTATTGTGGCCAAGATAGGTATGAAGCCCATGCCTACCACAGTAGTACAAGGTTATAAGCCAACTACCTCCACAGATGATGAAATGATTGATGAAATGTATGATGAGTTAACAGAAATTATTCAGATAGTGAAGCGAGACGAAAACTTGATAGTCATGGGTGACTGGAATTCGATAGTAGGAAAAGGAAGAGAAGGAAATGTAGTAGGTGAATATTGAATGGGGCTAAGGAATGAAAGAGGAAGCCGCTTGGTAGAATTTTGCACAGAGCATAACTTAATCATAGCTCACACTTGGTTCAAGAATACATGGAAGAAGCCTGGAAATACTAGAAGGTGTCAGATAGATTATATAATGGTTGTTGTTGTTGTGGACTTCAGTACTGAGACTGGTTTGATGCAGCTCTCCATGCTACTCTATCCTGCACAAGCTTCTTCATCTCCCAGTACCTACTGCAACCTACATCCTTCTGAATCTGCTTGGTGTATTCATCCCTTGGTCTCCCTCTCCGATTTTTACCCTCCGCGCTGCCCTCCAATACTAAATTGGTGATCCCTTGATGCCTCAGAACATGTCCTACCAACCGATCCCTTCTTCTAGTCAAGTTGTGGCACAAACTTCTCTTCTACCCAATCCTATTCAACACCTCATTAGTTATGTGATCTACCCATCTAATTTCCAGCATTCTTCTGTAGCACCACATTTCGAAAGCTTCTATTCTCTTCTTGTCCAAACTATTTATCGTCCATGTTTCACTTCCACAAATGGCTACACTCCATACAAATACTTTCAGAAACAACTTCCTGACACTTAAATCTATATTCGATGTTAACAAATTTCTCTTCTTCAGAAATGCTTTCCTTGCCATTGCCAGTCTACATTTTATATCCTCTCTACTTCGACCATCATCAGTTATTTTACTCCCTAAATAGCAAAACTCCTTTACTACTTTAAGTGTCTCATTTCCTAATCTAATTCCCTCACCATCACCCGACTGAATCCGACTACATTCTTTTATCCTCGTTTTGCTTTTGATGATGTTCATCTTATATTCTCCCTTCAAGACACCATCCATTCCGTTCAACTGCTCTTCAAAGTCCTTTGTTGTCTCTGACAGAATTACAATGTCATCGGTGAACCTCAAAGTTTTTATTTCTTCTCCATGGATTTTAATACCTACTCCGAATTTTTCTTTTGTTTCCTTCACGGTTTGCTCAATATACAGATTGAATAACATCGGGGAGTGGCTACAACCCTGTCTCACTCCCTTCCCAACCACTGCTTCCCTTTCATGCCCCTCAACTCTTATAACTGCCATTTGGTTTCTATACAAATTGTAAATAGCCTTTCGCTCCCTGTATTTTACCCCTGCCACCTTCAGAATTTGAAATAGAGTATTCCAGTCAACATTGTAAAAAGCTTTCTCTAAGCCTACAAATGCCAGAAACGTAGGTTTGCCTTTCCTTAATCTAGCTTCTAAGATAAGTCGTAGGGTCAGTATTGCCTCACATGTTCCAATATTTCTACGGAATCCAAACTGATCTTCCCCATGGTCGGCTTTTACTAGCTTTTCCATTAGTCTGTAAAGAATTCGCGTTAGTATTTTGCAGCCGTGACTTATTAAACTGATAGTTCAGTAATTTTCACATCTGTCAACACCTGCTTTCTAAACTGATAGTTCGGTAATTTTCACATCTGTCAACACCTGCTTTCTTTGGGATTGGAATTATTATATTCTTTTTGAAGTCTGTGGGTACTTCGCCTGTCTCATACGTCTTGCTCACCAGATGGTAGAGTTTTGTTGTGACTGGCTCTCCCAAGGCTGTCAGTAGTTCTAATGGAATGTTGTCTACTCCCGGGGCCTTGTTTCGACTCAGGTCTTTCAGTGTTCTGTCAAACTCTTCACGCAGTATCATATCTCCCATTTCATCTTCATCTACATCCTCTTCCATTTCCATAATATTGTCCTTAAGTACATCGCCCCTGTATAGACCCTCTATATACTCCTTCCACCTTTCTGCTTTCCCTTCTTTGCTTAGAACTGGGTTTCTATCTGAGCTCGTGATATTCATACAAGTGGTTCTCTTTTCTCCAAAGGTCTCTTTAATTTTCCTGTAGGCAGTATCTATCTTACCCCTAGTGAGATAAGCCTCTACATCCTTACATTTATCCTTATGCTTTATCCTTATGCTTAGCCATTTTGCACTTCCTGTCAATCTCATTTTTGAGACGTTTGTATTCCTTTTTTCCTGCTTCATTTACTGCATTTTTATAATTTCTCCTTTCATCAATTAAATTCAATATTTCTTCTGTTACCCAAGGATTTCTACTAGCCCTCGTCTTTTTACCTACTTGATCCCCTGCTGCCTTCACTACTTCATCCCTCAAAGCTACCCATTCTTCTTCTACTGTATTTCTTTCCCCCATTCCTGCCATTTGTTCCCTTACACTCTCATCGAAACTCTGTACAACCTCTGGTTTAGTCAGTTTATCCAGGTCCCATCTCCTTAAATTCCCACCTTTTTGCAGTTTCTTCAGTTTTAATCTACAGTTCATAACCAATAGATTGTGGTCAGAGTCCACATCTGCCCCTGGGATTCTGTAGAAATGTTGGAACACGTGAGGCAATACTGACCCTATGACTTATCTTAGAAGAAAAATTAAGGAAAGGCAAACCTACATTTCTAGCATTTGTAGACTTACAGAAAGCTTTTGACAATGTTGATTGGAATACTCTCTTTCAAATTCTGAAGGTGGCAGGGGTAAAATACAGGGAGCGAAAGGCTATTTACAATGTGTACGGAAACCAGATGGCAATTATATGAGTCGAGGGGCATGAAAGGGAAGCAGTGGTTGGGGAGGGAGTGAGACAGGGTTGTAGCCGATCCCCGATGTTATTTAATCCGTATACTGAGCAAGCAGTAAAGGAAACAAAAGAAAAATTTGGAGTAGGAATTAAAATCCATGGAGAAGAAATAAAAACTTTGAGGTTCGCCGATGACACTGTAATTCTGTCAGAGACAGCAAAGGACCTGGAAGAGCAGCTGAATGGAATGGACAGTGTCCTGAAAGGAGGATGTAAGATGAACATCAACAAAAGCAAAATGAGGATAATGGAATGTAGTCAAATTGAATCGGTGATGCAGAGGGAATTAGATTAGGAAATGGGCACTTAAAGTAGTAAAAGAGTTTTGCTATTTGGGGAGCAAAATAACTCATGGTGGTCAAGGAGAGACGATATAAAATGTAGACTGGCAATGGCAAGGAAAGCGTTTCTGAAGAAGAGAAATTTGTTAACATCGAGTATAGATTTAAGTGTCAGGAAGTCTTTTCTGAAAGTATTTGTATGGTATGTAGCCATGTATGGAAGTGAAACGTGGACGATAAATAGTTTGGACAAGATGAGAATAGAAACTTTCGAAATATGGTGATACAGAAGAATGCTGAAGAGTAGGTGGGGAGATCACGTAACTAATGAGGAGGTATTGAATAGAATTAGGGAGAAGAGAAATTTATGGCACACCTTGACTAGAAGAAGCCATCGGTTGGTAGGACACATTCTTAGGCATGAAGGGATCACCAAATTAAAACTGTGTGCCGAACCGAGACTCAAACTCGGGACCTTTGCTTTTTGCGGGCAAAAGTAGGAGACGAGGTACTGGTAGAAGTAAAGCTGGAGGACGGGGCGTGAGACGTGCTTGGGTAGCTCAGCTGGTAGAGCACTTGCCCGTGAAAGGCAAAGGTCCCGAGTTCGAGTCTCAGTCCGGCACACAGTTTTAATCTGCTGGGAAGTTCATATCAGCGCACACTCTGCTGCAGGGTGAAAATCTCATTCTGGAAACATCCCCCAGGCTGTGGCTAAGCCATGTCTCCGCAATATCCTTTCTTTCAGGAGTGCTAGTTCTGCAAGGTTTGTAGGAGAGCTTCTGTAAAGTTTGGAAGGTAGGAAACAAGGTACTGACAGAAGTAATGCTGTGAGAACAGAGCGTGAGTCGTGCGTGCATAGCTCAGTTGGTAGAGCACTTGCCCGCGAAAGGCAAAGGTCCCGAGTTCGAGTCTCAGTCCGGCACACAGTTTTAATCTGCCAGGAAGTTTCATATCAGCGCACACTCTGCTGCAGAGTGAAAATCTCATTCTGGAGGGTATCACCAATTTAGTATTGGAGGGCAGTGTGGAGGGTAAAAATTGTAGAGGGAGACCAAGAGATGAATACACTAAACAGATTCAGAAGGATGTTGGTTGCAGTAGGTACTAGGAGGTGAAGAAGCTTGCACAGGATAGGGTAGCATGGAGAGCTGCATCAAACCAGTCTCTGGACTGAAGACCACAACAACAACAACAACAACACTTTGTATTTTAACTGGAGAAATAGCACCTAGCTCGACATTTGGCTTGACGCCAACAGAAAACAGTGTACTTCTGAAGGACATTTTGGTCCACAGCACATACTAAAAATGATACAAACCAGAATTAAAATGTTTTCAATAACAATGAATTTCAGATATAAAAAACTTGTAATTGCACAGTAATTCTTACTATGCTCTATCTATCTATCTACACACAAAGATATGATTTTCGTAGGACTTGGATTGACATGGATTCGACTAATGTCTGAAGAAGTGCTGGGGGGAATTGATACCATGCATTCTGCAGGGTTGTCCATAAATCTGTGAGAGTACGAGGGGGTGGAGATCTCTCGAACAGCAGGTTGCAAGGCATCCCAAAATATGCTCAATAATGTTCATGTCTGGGGAGTTTGGTGGCTAGCAGAAGTGTTTAAACTCAGAAGAGTGTTCCTGGAGCCACTCTGTAGCAATTCTGGACGCATGGGGTGTCGCACTGTCCTGCTGGAATTGCCCACGTCTGTCGGAATACAAATGTTCATTAAATAGAAAAGTATTTTGGGATATAAATCCTGGCAGATGTGAGAATGACTAGTTATAGAAGTACTGGGCAGAGGATACAAGATTTCCCCAGTAGCTGACTCAAATGCCTAGGAATAGGTTTGATAAGCTAAGAAATTATCTACATGTGAATGACAATACCAAAGTGGGAGAAAGAGGAGCCCCTGATTATGACAAGTTGTTCAAGGTGAGACCATTTGTTAACAGTATCAAACAAAACTTTTCCCTTGTTGAACCTGACAAATATAATTCAGTGTATGAATTAAACATTACTTTTGAAGTTCACGCATCCCTGAAACACTATGTAACACACAAACTGCATAAATGAAATATAAAAGTTTTTGTCTGTGCTGGATCCAGAGGCACTGTGTACGGTTTTGAAATATACCAAATGGAAAGGAACTGTACCCAATGACATTGGTCTTGGAATGAGTGGTAATACAGTGATAAGGTTTGTGGGATAACTACCTGAATATAAAAATTTTGTAGTTTTCACCGACAACTGGTTCACCCCTTACAATATTATTTCTGCCCTGAAAGACATTGGTATCTTGGTTGATGGAACTGTTAGATCCAAAAGACTTCAAGGGTGCAATCTAAGAGTGGGCAGTGAGATGAAAAAGCAGGGACAAGGATCATATGACTACAGAACTGAAACAGAAAGGAAAAATCATAGCACTGAAGTGGCATGGTAACAAGTCTGTCATCCTTGCAAGATCATACAAAGCAATAAATCAAGTGGAACTTGTGAAACATTGGGCAGTGGAAGAACGAAAATATATTGACCTTCCAATACCAGGCAATGTTAGAGAATATAACTGTTCTATGATGTGTGTTTTGTATGCATGGCTCCTATACCATCAACACTGCAGACAAAGAGGAATTATGAAACACATATCTGTATTGATTTTTCAGTCTGACATAGCTCATGGACTACTAAAAGCGGGAGACACACTGCTAAGAAGATGAGGATGGCCATCAGATGACAGTCCCTTGTCAACTGTCGTGAAGCAACCAGCCCCATTTGTTCCCAGCCCAGTTGATGGCGTAATACATGACAATACTGGACATTGCAGAGCATCTCAAAACATACAGAGATAAACTGTGCATTAAAGCGTATTCTTGAACAAAATGCATTAAATGTTAGAAACCTCTCTGTTCTGCCGAAGACAGGAACTGTTTCTTAAATTTTCATATAAAGTAACATCCAGTTTATAACAACCCT